>NC_064282.1:71947086-72249974 GCF_019186545.1 Solanum stenotomum | reverse complement strand
TTGTTAGTTGTTGTTGATGTTGTTGGTTGTGTTGTTGAAATCTATCGTATGTTGAGGGAATTATCATTCTAAGAGTTATGACCATTTGGAGTTGATTCACCATCAAATTCGCAGCAAATTCTGGGCTATCGATCCCCATCTACGGGCGTGACCTACGGACCGTAGATCGATTGACGGTCCGTACTGGTCAACCGTCAATCGGGACAGAAGTTGGGTTTTTGGGGCATCGATCTACGGGCACAACCTACGGTCCGTAACCTGACCTACGGATCGTAAGTCTGGACCGTAGGTCAACACTTAGTCATTTTTTTATCTGAATTCTGGGGAAGTCTCTGACGCGATCTACGGACCTGCAGGACGGACCGTAAGTCCATCTACGGTCCGTCGATGGCATCCGTAGGTGCCATCTGTGTCACCAGAAATCTGAAGTCTCAGCCAAGTTTTCCCCACTTCTTTCTCACTTTCTCATGCATGTTCCTAAGTATTATACCTATGTTTTATAGTTGTTTCCGACACTCCAAAGTACGTCCAAGAGTTCAAGAATCCCTCCATAACATGTGATCGAACACCTTGAATTCAAAATTCCGATTCAAGGAAAGATAGTTCCAAGTCAAGTGAGGTTAGAAGTCATGAAAAAGAGTCTCAAGTTTCAAGTCGAGTAAGAGTCTCAGTTTCAAGTTAAGTCATGAGTTTAAAGTTGAGTTCGTTTCTCAAAGTTATTAGGGAACTATGTATTCCCAAAGAAGTTTTAAAGAAATGTCTTTACATTTGAATAAGGTTGGAAACTGAGATTTTCAAAGGGGCCTTGGGGCTAGTTTTTGAGTAATTATCTCATATCAGCAGGAATAAATATGTTTTAAAAACATAAGAGCCAGTACATTTTTGGGAGTAGTATTGAGCACCGAATTGGGGGAGCGTTCAAAGAACCCACAGCCCCTATAGAACCATGTTAGCCACCATGGGTAGAAAAGGATCATGCTTTTTAGATGAATCCTTTTCAGATTAGACTAGTGGATCCATTAGGCAGTTCAGGTCTTATACCTTTGGCCGGGTATAAGATGCTCTGGCAGCGTGAGGTCGATCGCTGTATCATCACTATAGCTCTTATGTGATGGTTGTCGGTTAGAGAAGCTCCCATAGCAATTATTGTATTTTCATACACAGAGACTATTGTATTTTTATATACATCAGTTCATTGNATTAACAATTGTAAACTTCTAATATAACGATTAACTACTAGTTTTGAGACTTACAATAGTTCTTCTTAGCGTAGGTGGATCGTCTGCAGCAATCACGACTTGAATTACTAGTTGTTAGGAATCCTCACTTGACTGGATAAATTTCCTAGTTCCACAACCGAAAAATCATTGAGAGTTGTAGAGATAACTCTCGCCGTTCTCTAAGAGATTTAGAGTTATTTTTTCAACCTCCGTAATGGCATTTATTAGGTTAACTAATGGGCTGACTCATTTAGCTAACAACCTTTATAAATGTATTAGGCCCAAAAAATATTTTTTCTATGGGAAACTACATAAATGAGCCACAAGACACAACATAATTACAATTTCATAACCCAGCCCAAACTAATTCAGCAAATGTCCATTGACCCGAAATAAATTGCAGCCCATAACTCCTTTTAGTTTAGGCTGAATTTCCCTTCATCCCTCTTTAAATTTAGGCCCAATTGCCCAAGCCTTTAAATTTTTAGGCCCAATTTGCCCCAACCCAAAGCATTTAGACCCAAAATGGACAATACTACTAACGAGTTGAACTGTTACAAATGGTATCAAAGCTACTCTTTTGTCAACCTTGTCGATGTGGACCAGAGTTCAACTAAGTAGGCGTTTGGCCATGCGATACCATATCACGATATGGTATCGTGATATGAAATCGGCATTTGTACATGCGATTTTAAGCTGATTCCATCTCATGATTCCATATCATGAGATGTGATTTCATATTCTCCAAAAATCATGATATGGAAATACCATATCATGATTTGAGATATTTTTAATACAAAATTTGATCCACAAGTTTATATTTTGTTAAAACAGTCCCACATTTATATCTACTAACCATTTATTTCATATGCAAATAAAATTTATAATGACATCATTACTTTTTAAAATAAATTATTCTCACCGACATAAAATTTATTATTATATTCTCACCAACATATAGTTACTTTAACTCACATCAACTGATTGTTGAGTAATATTAAAGACTAGTACACTAAAATTTATGTTCAATTTTTTTATTGAATTAAAGTTAGAAGAAACAGTTACTTAAGTGGAGAGCAAATAGCAATGTAATAATATATTATGCAATTTTATAAATTTTTATTTATTTGGTAAGATTGGATAAACAATTGGGGCTATTTTAATAGTTTTACAACTTATGGAATCTTATGTTTATGAGAAAATATACAACATCAAAATTCCATATCGCATGTCCAAACATAACTTCAATTTCATCTCATAATTCCATATTATGATATCATATTCCATATCATGATACCATATCGCATGGCCAAACGGGCCCTAAGTTTAGGCAAATTCTGGTAAGGCAGGAAACACCTCAGAGCCGAGTCTAGAAAAATCCCATGTGGTGGGGCAAATCTCTGCGAGGAGGCTGAGTCCATAAAGGGGGTGTATGTGACACCCAATCTAAAGAAAAAAAGTTCCACATCGGTAAAACACATGAGAGATGTTGGGTATATAAGTAAGCAGACCTTACAAACTAGTAACACATTTTACAATGGAGCAGGTCTAGGCCTAAAGCGGACAATATCACTAACGAGCTATGTCATTACATATTCACGGGTTAACATACACGAAAACTGAGAAAATTGCTTAATTCGTGTAAAATTGATCCTAAATGCCCAAAATATATGCAAAAAATGGTGAGGCTTAGCGTACTGCTCCCCCAACTCCCTACGGAAGGTTCCGTAAAGGATTTGTAAAAAATTATCCGAAAGCCATATCACCAAATATTCATGGGCTAACACACACGAAAAATTGAGAAAATTGCCTAATTCCTGTAAAAATGGCTCCTAATGGCCAAAATATGTGAAAAAAGGGTGAGGCTTCACGTACTACTCCCCCAACTTCCTACGGATGGTTCCATAAAGGTTTAACAAAAAAAATCTATCTAGAAGTCATTTCACCAAAATATTCATTGGCTAACACACAAATAAAGCTGAAAAAAATCTCCTAATTTCTGTAAAATGGCTCCTAAATGTCCAAAATATATGAAAAAAATGGTGAGGCTTCATGTGCTGCTCCACCAACTCCCTAAGGAGGGTTCCGTAAGGATTTTACAAAAGAATAGTTCAGAAGCCATATCACCAAAATATTGATGGACTAATACACACGAAAAACTGAGAAAATTGCATAAATCCTATAAAATGTCATGCCCCGGGTCTACACCCTGGACGTGGCCAGCACTCAAGAACCATCACTGGTTCCCAAGCGAACCCTTGACCTAGCTGACTGCTTAGTAGAAGACTTACTCAAGCAAATAGGGAACTTTAAATGTATAGTTATACTCAATAGTCTCAATTAAACTCAACTCAATTAAATGTCTGGAAATAATTAATAAGGTATATGTAATAGTCTCAAGATCTCAAAATAGGAAGGAACATACTGAGAGACTCATCAACTCTAACTGTCTATAAAGCCTCTAATACTAGGATAGATGTCGGGACAAGACCCACGACAACTAAACAATAAAAAGAAATCAAACATGAAATCCTCCGGAAAGCAAGGAGTCTCACCAAAGCTAACTGGAGTGCAAGAAATCTCAATGAAGCGCCTGTTGATGACCCTGAACACCTATATTTGCATCATAATAAGATGAAGGTCGAATGACTTCAATATATTGAATGAATGAGTATGTAAGGAAAATACTGAATGCATAGATAACTGAACGAATAAAACTAGAAGAATACTCACCTCAACTCAACTCAATAAAAAGCAATAATAAGAGATGACATTTTTAAAGCTTCATAAATAAAGGATATTAACTCAAGGATGTATATAAAAATACAATAAATTACTCTTTACTCTTATTTGGGAGATTCTCTAACCGACAACCATCACTATGAGTTATGTTATGATACAACGTCTTGCCCACGCTGTCATACCTTGTCGGGGTATATAACACCTCAACTAAGTGGATCCACTAAGCTATGCTCGAAAACAATAAGGAGACGTCTAAAAAATACGATCATTTACCCTAGCTACATGGTTTATGAGGGATGTGAGTTGTTTGAACTCATCTTCATACCGGGCTCAATACTACTCCCAATAAATATATATATACTCATGCTCAAGTAGGAATACTATTTCTCTGTTTTGAAGTAATTACAAAAAATAACTCTTTTTAAAGAGGCAACTGCGCTGAAATATCCTGAACTCATAAACTCTTTTTAGAAATCAAAGTTTCTCTTTCTCAATGTTGAAGTATTACAGTTGGGAACACTTAGTTTAAGATCATTTATGGAGTTTAAGATCATTTATGGTTAAAAGAACTCTCAAGAATAACTCCATAAAACTCTTGAAATTTCCTTTTAAACTCAATTTAGTTTTGAAGGTACACCAAAACATTTGATTAGGATATACAGGGATTTTTAAAGGTAAATGAAGCTTATAGGAGCAAATATAGAGAATGGGGAATGTGGACACAACTTAAAGGAACGCGTCTGGATGAAACAAAGAAGAAATCGTCCAAACAACCATCTGGCTCGGGGCACCAAGCCCCAAACTACTGGGGCTAAGTTTGGGCACACTATTGCCACACCGCCCCAGGCCTGAAGTACTAGGGCCATGCCTAGGCGCACTGTTGGCGTCTGACCCAGGCCCTCCAAGCATCCCCGATGAATTTTCAAGTTAAAATTAGTGCCCCAAATCAGTTTAGAATTTGGAAATTTCTACTAAACTCTACTTGTTTCTCAAACCCAAAACCAATACATGCGAATTTTCATCCAATTCCTTTTGAAAAACATGCATTACTACATCAATAGGGTTCATGTGATACTAAGCATGAACGACTGTAACACCTCGGTTTTTGAATGAACTAGAATTAGAAAGAAACTAAATTGGAAATAGCAAAATTGGAAATTTTGGCAAGTAATGCTAAGTATGAGTTTTGGGTCAATTTCAGATGACCATAACTTTCAGTACACATGATGAATTAGGTGGCCCATGAGATATCATATGATAGATCTTGAAATCCTCTTTCCAACGCCACCGAGTTTGCTAATTTTTGAGCTTGTATGAGGGATATATGCCCATTTGAAGTCGGGCTGTCTAGTTAAGGAAGGCTACCCAAATTTAAAAGGGGTATTTTGGTCTTTTCCTTACCCAATTAACTTAAAACAAAATTTGTTAATATTTATGGGTCTAAACTGATTTGGTTCAGTTTTACAAATCCTAAAATACGCTAGGGCTTTGAGAGAAGTTCAAAGAAGAGGAGAAAAGGAGAAAAGTCAAGCATTCGTCAAGTTCTTGAGGATATCATTGCGGATTTCGCCAAGGGTTTGATACCTAAGAGATATGTGAGTTCACATAGTGTTGGGCTCATTCATCCACGCACCAATCATGATTATTTCAGCGTAATTTCGTTCTTGAAAGTAAAGGATTCGAGTTCTTGATGAGTTTTATTGAAGTTTCCTTCAAATCTTGATTTTGAGGTTTGGATGAGTTCTTGAGATAATTGTGTGAGTTTTAAAGTTGTTTTTGGAGTAGATTCTTGTGTACTATTGTTGGGTATTGTTGCGCCCCATTTTTCTCAAATCAGGTTTTGGTGCACGACCTAATAACTCTTTTGGGCTTTTGGGAATGAAGAGTTGCCACCTAACGAATTAAGGCACGTTAGGGCACCTATCTAACCTAGCTAAATCTAACTNNATCATGATTATTTCAGCGTAATTTCGTTCTTGAAAGTAAAGGATTCGAGTTCTTGATGAGTTTTATTGAAGTTTCCTTCAAATCTTGATTTTGAGGTTTGGATGAGTTCTTGAGATAATTGTGTGAGTTTTAAAGTTGTTTTTGGAGTAGATTCTTGTGTACTATTGTTGGGTATTGTCGCGCCCCATTTTTCTCAAAACAGGTTTTGGTGCACGACCTAATAACTCTTTTGGGCTTTTGGGAATGAAGAGACGCCACCTAACGAATTAAGGCACGTTAGGACACCTATCTAACCTAGCTAAATCTAACTAAGGTCAACGAACCAGAGATCAGGGTAAGGGTTCAAATTACCTCGAGGGGAAGGTGTTAGGCATCCCTCGAGGTCCACAAATGTGGGTCCCGGCCGTATATCATGCAATTTATGTGGGGGTTATAAGTAGCAATTAAGGTCACTTCATTTATTATTTATTTAATTAGCATGGTTACTAAGTGATAAATAATATTAACCAATTAAAGCCATTTTAATTATTTCTTTAATTAATTAAGCATGCGAAAACTAGGTGATAACAATATTAAGCAATTAAGGGCGCTTTAGTTATTTTAGTTAATTAGATAGGCATGCGAGACTAAGTGATAATATAATAAATAAATATTACACAGTAAATAAAGAGATGAGCAAGGAGATAGAAATTTGCACAATTAGATAGAATAAACACTTTTTATTTTTATTAAACTACCCCAAATAATTATAACAAATAAAGGGAGAAAAGGAAAGGGAGACTCTGAAGGACTTTAGGATCAACACTCAACTTTCTTATTTCGGTCGGTTTCTCGTAGAGACTGACAAAATCAAGGTTTGTCATTTAGACCGAGTCGATGTCATCATTTCCATAGGGCCTAAACTACCCCTACCTCAGCACCACATGCTTTCCTCTCTAAGAGGTGTCTAGCGTCCCCGCTTAAGGTCCAAGAGGCATTTGACTACTATTAGGGTGGATTTAGACTAAAATAAACTCCTAATAGGCCCACCTAAACACCAAGTCAAACAAGTTGGATGAGCACTTAGCACGTAAAGTTTCAAGTTGGCCTCTAGATTTTAATTAACATACTAGAAAATACAGACAATTAGTGAAGGTCTCATGCTAAGGTGTGTGAACATATAAACAAGCAGCATAACGACAGTAACGAGTTGAACAAGCATGATTATTTACAGACATTTTTTAGCATGCAGATAGTTATTTAACTGATTTTAGAGGGCAGAAAAAATATTGCACATGTAGAAAATAACTAATTTCAGTTATTAACTAATTTTAAAAGTGGCAGAAAAATTACCACGTATGCATGACATTACTCTAAGTGACAAATCGGTTATTAGTTGCAGAAATGATAGCTGGCTTATTTATTTAAGGTGGCAGAAAAACATGTATAGCAAATTTTATTTCAAGTATTTAGTCCTATAAGCATGGTCTCTAAATGAGTTAACATTTTGCAAAACTATCAGCAAATTAAAATTAGTTAAAAGTTAATTAACTAACAGGGTTGGATTATTAGGATATGCTAAAGTTAATTAAACTAATTAATAAGTATCGATTTTATTAATTAAGTCCTATGAGCATGATTTCTAATGAAAGACTAATTTAAGAACACTTATGGGCATTTTATTGACATGCAAATATCTACTTCAATCCCATAGGCAGGACTTCTAAGTGATTAACATACTAAAATATTAATGTGATGAAGCTATGAACAGACAAGGTTTATTAGAGTTACTCGATGATTACCATGCCAAAGTTATCATCACTGATCGGTCAAACTTAAATACATGCTACAATTATTAACTAAATTTTTATAGACTCATTATTACACCCAAAATATTAAAATCTGGTTTATTATGTGGATCAAATTACAGGTTAGATCTATTTAAACTAATTAACACTAATTTTAATAGTTAAATCCTAGACATGATATCTACTCTTTGAATAACAGTTAACTATCTACCGGTGATCTTATTATTTTTATTTTCGTTTTAACTAGTGATCAACATTCAGATTAATGCTAAAAATATGTAGACAAGTCAAGTACCGAACTGATTATTGGAAACATTATTACGGACACTACAAGCATGATATCTATGTTATAGCATGCAACATTTATTATAAACTAATTGATTAGCAAAAAAAAAACAGTTAGTAGGATTAATTAATTGAAGCGATATTACCACTATTAACTTCTGATTAATTAACCCAAATGGTGACATGCAAAAGTTAGCAATTATTCATACTAAAGAGTGAATTAACAAGGAACTTGAAAGACCCTTCACACTTTTATCAACATGAATTTTATACCTATAGTAGTGATATCTGGATAATATACAACATGCAACTATTACACCAAGTAAAATCTTTGAAATGAAATCCTATAAGCAAGATGTTTGAAGCAAATTTCTAAGATGAAGTATATTAGTAACTAGATACTTATTTAATTTTACTTTCCTTATATTTAGAAAAAGGACACCTGTCTATTTATAACAAAACACGGTAGTAAACATACACAATATTTTATTTGTCATAATTAAAAGGTGATCATACGGGATGAATAAATAAACTACAATAAATAATAAATTGATTAAACACATGATTAATTTTAAGATATTTAGCCAAGAGGTGATTAAGAGCATGTAAATTTTTTATTTATTTTACCTTGAGCCGGACTTTAAGTGAAGAGAATTGAGCATGAATAATCAAACAATTATAATCCAACAAGCATGCTTTCTAACGATAATATAAACAAGTAACATGTAAATCCCCTCCTCCCTTTAGGCGATCCCCCAAGTTGTATCACATATATAGAGAGTTAGAGTTCCTACAAGATTATTACAACAAAAAAAAAGACAAAAATAAATAACAAGGAATACATAAATAAGTAAGCTAAGGTCCATCGACATCTTCTCCAAGGCGACTCTTCAAAAAACCTCAACTCTAAGATCAAGATCCCTGCTAAAGCAAGAAAACACAGCCGAATACAAATAACAACAAATAGCGCAGTAAGATTTGTTTCACATACATGTAGCCTCACAATCATTTAAGCAAAACACCCAAATATATCACATAGAAGATGTAGGTGAAAAGAGCTAACCCGGATGTCTCCCTTTTTATTTTATTCATACACAACATTCCAAAGAACTTATGTAGAACAAAAATAAACTAGTGGAATAGAACTAACCGATTATGCAGTGTATAATTATCAGCAGTGCAGACGAACTAAATTCAAATAGACCCGTACACAGCAAAATCAAATGGAGAGTACTCTTAGAGTTCAATAAAACCTTTGTCTTATTTTTCTTCTTTTAGAGTAGAGAGTAATATGCTTTTCTTTTCTTAGAGTATGTGAGCAAGTTAGGATGTCTCTAGAATAATGAGAGGATGCCCCGTTTATATACTAAGTGAGAGGGCACAATAATAAGGGCAAGGAATAAATTTTAAGGTCCATAAAAATATTATTTTCCTAAAATAAGAGAGGACAAAATCAGTCTGATTCAAATAAAGTTTTACCAAAAATAAGACAAGTAACAATTGCACAACTTGAATAAGGTAAGGAAGTATTAATCAGAAATAACCAGCAAATTACCAATATAAAATTGGAAGGAAAGATAGATTTTATTTTCTTAAACTAAGAGCAAAATCAGCAAAATGATTCTTTTACTCATTCAAAATTTATTTATTTATTTAATTTACCAAATAAAGTCAAGTAACAATCAGCTTACACATAAAATAAGGTACAAAAATCAATTAACGCCAAATGAATATTGCACAACACAAAAAGGAATAATTATTTTAGGAAGGATAACATCACGGTTCAAATCAAATATTACAAGTTATCATCCCTGCACATTTTATCAAGAGATAAATATAGCAATAGCATCAATTTGATGAATCAATTATATGGGGAAGAAGAAAAATACAGCCAATAATCAAGTCCACTTAAAGCCGAATCTTAAAGCAATCCTCAAATTAAGGTTCAGACAGCAAAGTGCTATTGAGCATTTTAAATAATCAGTTAACAAATTAGTATAACCGGAAGAAATCAAGGCATCACCTATCAACCACAATCAATCGACTCCTAATTATTTCACATAAGAACAAAGTATTAACACTTAACTATTGGGACAAATTTAAGCATAGCTCATGTACAAATTTATCGCGAACAATGGCAAATTTTACATCTAAAAAAATAATAATTTCATGGAGAAAATACGAACAGAAACATAAAGAAGCACGACAAAAATGTTTAGAAAATCGTACCGGGACAGATCTGTCTCTTCGAACAACACTTCAAAATTCGACGGAAATTAAAATGGAGCGTTTAACCTCTAGAGCTCTTGTCAAAAATGACATTTGCTATTGAATTCCTAGAGTTTTTGCCGGAGAAAAGAGGGCAGAGGCGGTGCTGTTGTCCGTGTGGCTGCTCTCCGGTGGTTCTCGCTGGCTGTTGGCTTCCCCGGTGACTTGCCGTCATTTTCAGCTGGAGCTACTGCCTCGGAGCTTGCTGCTGATGTTGTTTTCTCGCCAGTGGAGCCTGCTGCTCCGTCGATCTCGCCTGGCGCTGCTGGTCGCAGCTGCTGAGAAGAGAGAATGCTAGAGACGAGAGAGGGCAGTCGCCCCTGGTGGCTGTCCCTGCTGGTTTCGTGCGGCCTTCGCTGGAATCACTGATCGGAGCAGCGAGGGGAGAGAAAGGAGGAAAAGGGAAGGCGAGGGGAAAGAAGAGGTGGGGGGAGACGAGGGAGAGAGAGAGAGGCGGCTGCCACCAGTGGTGGTGGTGATTGTCGCTGAAAAAAAAAAAGAGGGGAGGTGGGTGAGGCGGCTGCTTGGAGGAGAGAGAGGAGAAGATGAATAATGTTTTAGGATTTTAGTCTCTTTAGGTTAAAATAGGAAGGAGACCAAAGAACTGATCTCATCCGTTGGATTATTTTAAGATGAGAGGTCCAGATTAAAAGGAAGATACTGACCGTTAGGATTAAAAGATTTCATGACTTGAATTAGATTAGAATAGCTAGAATTGGAATAGACAAATGGTTATATTTGAAATAAAGGGCTAGAATTGAAAAGGTTGTTATAATTGCAATTCAATTGAAATTGAAGAGGCTAGAATTAAAAGGAATTAAAATAAAATAGACTAAGATTTAAATGATTTGGAGAATTAGGAGTTGCTATCCAATACTACATATATTAAAATATTTCCATATATATTATACACATCTAATTTTCTTAAAACATTTAAATAGGTAATTATTCCGAGTTGAACTGTCGATAAATATAGCAATAAAATAATTTAATTAATAATTACAATAAAATTTTATAAATCAAGCTTACTAAAATATAATTTTTAGACAAAATCGACTAAAATCTTAAACTCGAAATATATTTTAAAATACGTATTTAATCAAATAGCATTTCCAAAAAGGGTTAAAGGTCGGTCAAAATTGGGTGTCAACAGGTATTTGAATAATCTAGACGAATTAGGGTCGAAAAATGAACAGGAAAATTCGTCGGGTTTTCTAGGCAGGGGGCTGGCGCACCGTGCCACTCAGTGCGCCAGAGAAGAGTGTCTGTAGGTAGGGCCCTGGGGCTCCACACCACTCATTGCACCCCAACGCACCTGTTGTAGTTCAAGGTCTGGCACCCTGCGCCACTCAATACGCTAGGGTCGCCAGGTCCTCTACCCTTTCCTACTTCTTTTTGTTTAAGTTCCCTCGAATCGTACCTATGTTTTCTAGTTTATTCCTACACTCTAAGATACGTCTAAACATCGAGTGATCATCCATAACATGAGATCATAACCTTGAATCCATAAATTCAAATTCAAGGTAGAGTTAAGAGTCAAGTCTTGAGAGTTCGTTAAGTCTTTTCAAAAAGTCTTTTACAAATGTTTTAAACTTGTTATAAGACTTGAGCATTGAGTTGAGTAAGAGTAAGAGTGAAGTTCATTTTCTTTAAAATGATGTATGGGACTAAGTATTTCCAAGAGTAAACATTTTCACATGTAAGATGAGAGGAAACACCGATTTCTAACAGAGTTTCATGAGTAGTTTTAGTGCCATCTCTTTTAAGAGAAAGAATTTTTAAGTAATAATCTCAAAACACTGAAAGACCTATGTTTTTAAACATATGAGCTAGTTACATTTTGGGAGTAGTATTGAGCACTGATATGGGGACGAGTTCAGATAACTTAAAGTCTCCATAAACCATGTAGTCAACGTGGGTAGAAAGGGTCATACTCTTTAGATGATTTCTTATTGCTTTTAAGCATAGCTTAGTGGATCCACTTAGTTGAGGATTTTTATATCCCGACAAGGTTAGGACAGTTCTGGAAGCGTGGGCAAGACGATGTATCATCACATAGCTCATAGTGATGGTTGTCGGTTAAGAGAATCTCCCAAACAGTTGTATTTTTACATACATCTGAGATATTAATGTACTTTAAATACATTGAGTTGTTATTTACTGTCTTAAATGCTTTATATAAACTACATCTTTAGTATTACTTTATACAGAGATGAGTTGAGTAGAGTTGAGACGAGGTAAGTGTTTCTTTCCGTTCCTGTTCAAGCTTATGTCTTGTTTTAGACTTCCCCTCACATGCTCGTACATTCCATGTACTGACGCCATTTAGCCTGCATCTTTTATGATGTAGATACAGGTAACCAGGATCAGCACCCAACACTCCGTTGATCCAGTTGAGCTTCAGAGTTATTTGGTGAGCCTCCTTACTTTCTAGAGGATCCTTTTTATCATATTTCGTTATTTTAGTTGTTAGGATGATCGGGGGTCTTATCCCGACATTCCTCATAGTATTAGAGGCTTCATAGATAGATAATTATAGTTTATTAGTCTTGTTCATTTCGGTTATTGATGTCTGAGACTTGAGCTGCCACTTTGGCTAGTGAATGTTTTTCCTTAAATATTCAGAGTAGTTATGTGAGTTAAAGTTTTCATTTGAGATATTCAATATTGAACAAGTCTTTCGCTGAGAGTTAAGCCAGGCCAAGGGTTCGCTTGGGGTTAGCAATGGTTCTCGAGTGCCAGTCGTGTCCAGAGTGTAGGCTCGGGGCGTGACAATGACACTATAAAATTCACAAAACAAAAGAATCAAAACCTCAACGGTTAAAATATTGAATTCAATATCAAGAAATACGAATGGATCCTTTTTATGCGATGATTTTTGACTAAATTGAGATGTAGGGCGTGAGAACGAACAATTCTAACATTGTGAGAAGTCTTACATATCTGGAAAGAACAAAGGTTCTTGGCAAAAATCGATGGAAATTTGATGACGCTTGAAACCTAGCTTTTTTATCCTCTTAGAACTTTGCTCTAATTCCTCTAAGTGTTAAGGAACGTGAAAAGATGTTGTAACGCTTATTAGACCCTTAATTAGGTGAAGAAAAACGTGGCTAGGCTTAGAAGGGATGGGAAAAGACCAAACCACCCCTCTAAAATGATTTACATGCCTTAAAAAGAAGGCTTCACTAAAACAGGCATATCTTTTTACTCCAAGCTTGAAATCAAGCAAACTTGGCAGCATTGGAAAGAGGCTCAAAAAAATTTAATTTGATAGGTCATGGGTCAACTACTTCTTTATGTTCTAAGAGATTTGATAGTTTTAACTTGACCCAAAACTTGAAACTGTTGGGTGGCTTGTACGAACCCCTCTTTAGCCCTTTTCGAAGTCCGAGGTTTTACATAAAATATCTCTTCAATGTCCAATGTATGTGCAAAAAGGGGTGAGGCTTCACGTACTTCTCCCCCAACTCCTTATAAAGGGTTCCGTAAAGTTTCTTTTAAAAAAATCATTCTGAAGCCATATCACTAAAATATTTATAGGTTAACACTAAAAAAAATTGAGAATATTGCCTAATTTCTATAAAATGGCTCCTAAATGCCAAAAATATGTGCAAAAAAAATGGTGAGGCTTCACATACTTCTCCCCAAATCCCTGCAGAGGGTTCATGAAACTATAGGAATTGTTCCCCATATCCTTACAGATGGTTCTGTAAGGACTTGGAAAAAAGTACTCCAAAACCATATCACCCAAAAATGTATGGGCTAACACGCATAAAAAACAAAAATAAGAAAACCTTCTAATTCTTGTTGAGTGGCCCCTAAATGCTAAAAAAAAGTGGATTGGATCATAGGGAGGCTATAAGTATTTTTTTCCCAGGTACTTACAAAAATTTCTGTAAAGATTTTGAAAAAGAGTATCCAAAAGTCATATCTTCGAAAAATTCATGGGCTAACAAACAGGAAAAAATGAGAATATCACCTATTTTTTGTTGAGTGGCCCCTAAATGCAGAAAAAATGGTGTGGATCATGCTGAGGATATAGGAATTGTTTATCAGGTCCTTACGAGTGGTCCTCTGAGGGTTATGTTAAAAAAGTACCCAGAAGACATCTCACCAAAAAATTCATGGGTTAATACACAAGTAAAATTGAGAAAATTACTAATTTCTGTTGAGTGACCGTAAATGCTAAAAATAAGTGGTGTGGATCATGGCTAGGCTATAGCAATTGTTCCCCGGTTCCTTACTGATGGTCAGTAAAGGTTTTGAAAAAAAATATTCGGGAACCATATCACCAAAAGTATCCATGGATAACACATACAAAAAATTGAGAAAATCACCTAATTTCTGTTGAGCAGCCTTAATATGCTAAAAAAGTGGTGTGGATCATGGTGAGGCTATATTAATTGTTCCCTAGGTCCTTACAAATCGTTCTGTAAAGGTTCTGGAAAAAAATGTCCAAAAGTCATATCACAAAAAAATCATTGCACTAACACACACGAAAAGCTGAGAAAATTGTTTAATGTCTGTTGAGTGGCCCTTAAATGATTAAAAAAGTGGTGTGGATCATGGTAAGACTATGAGAATTGTTTCTATATCGTTAAGGATGGTTCTATAAAGGTTCTAGAAAACAGTTTGTGAAAGCCTTATCACCAAACAATGCATGGGCTAAAACACACGAAAAATTGAGAAAATCTCCCGATTCATGTTGATTGGCCCCTTCATGCTAAAAAATATGGCGTGGATCATGGTGGGGCTAAAAAAATTGTTCTTCAGGTCCTTATGGATGGTTATGCAAAAGAATCTGGAAAAAAAGGTTCCTAGAAGTCATTACACCAAAAGTTCACAAGGTTAACACACATGAAAAACTAAGAGAATTGCCTAATTTTTGTTGAGTGACCCCTAAATACTAAAAAAAGTGGCGTGGATAAAGGTGTCACACCCCGAAGCTATCCCCAGAACACGGACACAGGACCTAGGATCACGAGTGACCCCAAGCTAACCCTATTGGCATGTCATAAGCATACTAAATGATTACTGAATAAAATATATTATGTGGAAGCTTAAAACCATAATTAAATGAAATGATGGAGAATACCCATTAATATATGAATAAAAGAACTATGAGTTTAATGACAACTGAAATATAAAACTCCAAAGCTAAAACTGAATGTATATATGTTTGAAATAAGCTTATAACTGACTAGAAGTGCTGGGACATGCCCCAGCTAAATCTAGCAAAACTGAAACTAAAGACTAAAGGCAAAAGGAACATGTTTTTCGTCCTCGAGAAATGAGGGATCACAACTGCTGCTGCTGAACTGGAGATCGGGAACTGATCTATGCGTGATCTGGAAGCTGAGGACCTGAACCTACATCACGAGAAGATGTAGCGCAAAGTATGCGTAAGTACTTGAAATGTACTGAGCATGCAGGATATAATAAAGTTGCATAAAACATATAACTGAACAAAGCATATAAGTGAGCAATGGTATGAGATAAGCAAGATACTATACGAAATATGCTGAACATGATCTAACTGAATGCAATGACCAAGTTTATAACATGCTGAGAATGAAATCTGACTGTAACTGATAACATGGTCAATGCAATAGAATCTGACTATGGGAGCTACCAATAACCGATATAAAACAACATGAGCTAAATGTAGAGTCCGATATATACACCCCATCGAGAGGACCCAATATACCCTGCCAGAGGTATAGAAGCATGATTGGCGTGATCACTAAATTGATGCCCACAAAAAGGACTTATAACGTACGGGGGCACGTAGTTTTGGGACTTTGAGGTTGATTGACCCTAGTTCACTTGGTATAAAGCTACTCCCAATTGATTATGTGATTAACAATTTATGATTGAATTTTTGTAATACTGGATAGCTCAAATACTGACATGCTAACTGAAAATACAACATTAATATACTAATAATGAAACATTCGAATTTGAGGCATGTATAACTGAAATACTGACCTAGCATGTGTTCATGAACTAAAAGAACTACATAGCTAGGGTTCTGAATTTATGAAAGAATCTACGCAAAACAGTACTAAAATCATGATAATCTGATTAGGAACATTAAAGTAACTAATTCATAATAATCTACTGAAATTCTAGAAACCCTAGGTCTAGATAATATGAAGGGAATCAAAACCTGACTGAATTATAGGGGCCTAATGGGTGAAAGGAATCCACTAGTGAAATCCCACATACTTGGAGACAAAATTCATGGAGAAATCTTTCGATTTCGGGGCTGAAACTGATGAAAACATGTTGCATTCTTGGAGTAGGGCTTGGTCGACTCTTTCTCCTTCTTTTCGTCCAACTTGATGATTTTTTTGGAGAATGAGTTGACTAGGGTAAGTTCTAATTTAGTTTCTAGGCTAAAACTGACCAAAACCACATAGTTTAGAGGTTAAACGACGTAGTTTAGGGGTCCAACACATAGGGAAAAGACCAAAAGACCCCTAACTTAAAAGCTGTCAGGGCCAACCGACGGTCCGTGGACTGACCCACGGTCCGTCCTGTCAACCGTCGACTGGTCGCCTGGGAGTTGAAAATTGGGGGTCTGAACCACGACCTGGACCACGGACCGTGGCCTAACCTACGGTCCGTAGGTCCTGGCGTGGGCTGACCCTTAGCTGATTTTCTTGGGCCTTTTCTGGGAGGGGCTGCACGTGGTGAACCACAGACACCAGGACGGACCATTGGTCACCCTACGGTCCATGGGTGGTGCCCGTCGGTGGCACCTGCAACTTCTGGAAATCTGCATTTTTGTAGTTCTAGCATATGGGGTGTTACAAAAGATGAGGCTATAAAGATTGTTTTCGATATTCTTACATATGGGTCTATAAAGGTTCTGGAAAAAAATTCCTAGAAGCCTTAACACCAAAAAAATGCATGGGCTAACACACACAAATAACTGAGAAAATCACCTAATTCATGTTGAGTGGACCCTTTATTCTGAAAAATTTGGCGTGGATCATGGTGAAGCTAAAGAAATTATTCTATAGGTCCTTATGGATGGTTCTATAAAAGGTTCTTAAAAAAAAGTTCCTAGACGCCATATCACCGAAAAATCCACGGGCTTAACACACACGAAAAACTGAGAGAATCACCTAATTCCTATTGAGTGATCCCCTAAATGTTAAAAAAAAGTGGTGTGGATCATGGTGAGGCTATAAGAATTGTTTCTCATAGCCTTACGGATGACTCTATAAAAGTTCTGAGAAAAAGTTCCTCAAAGCTTTATCACCAAAAAAAAGCATGCGCTATCACACATGAAAAACTGAGAAAATTGCCTAATTCATGTTGAGTGGCGCCTTCATGTTAAAATGTGTGGTGTGGATCATTGTGATTCTAAGGAAGTTATTCTCCAGGACCTTATGGATGATTCTGTTCTGGACAAAAAAAGTTCCCATAAACCATATCACCAAAAAATCCACGGGCTTAACACACATGAAAAACTGAGATAATTGCCTAATTCCTGTTGAGTGACCCCTAAATGTATAAAAAGTGGCGTGGATCATGGTGAGGCTATAAAAGTTATTTCTCATATCCTTACGATGGTTCTATAAAGGTTCTGGAAAAAAGTTTCTGAAAGACTTTTCACCAAAAAATACATGGGTTATCACACATGAAATATTGAGAAAATCGCCTAATTCATGTTGAATGGCCCTTCATGCTAAAAAAATATGGTGTGGATCATGGTGAGGCTAAAGAAAATTTTCTCCAGATCCTTATGGATGGTTCTTCAAAAACAGTTCCTAGAAGTGATATTACCAAAAAAAATTCCATGAGCTTAACACACATGAAAAACTGAGAGAATCACCTAATTCCTGTTGAGTGGACCCCTAAATATTAAAAAAAGTGGCACGGATCATGGTGAGGCTATAAGACTCATCATAAGAATTGTTTCTCATATACTTACAGATGGTTCTATAAAGGTTGTAGAAAAAATTTCCTGAAAGCCTTTTCACCAAAAAATGCATGGGCTAACACACATGAAACTTAGAAAATCGCCTAATGCATGTTGAGTGGCCCTTTCATGCTATAATATAATGCGTGGATCATGATGATGCTAACGGAATTGTTCTCTAGGTCCTTATGGATGGTTCATTAAAGGTTCTAGAAAAAAAGTTCTTAGAAGCCATATCACCAAAAATAAATCCACGAGCTTAACACACATGAAAATTGAGAGAATCGATTAATTCCTGTTGAGTGCCCCCTAAATGCTAAAAAAGTGGCATGGATCATAGTAAGGCTATAGGAAATGTCCCTGGGTCCTTATTGATGGTTCTGTAAAGGTTCTGGAAAAAAAAGTGACTGGAAGTCATATTACCAAAAAATATATGGGTTAACACATATGTAACACTAAGAAAATCGCTTAATTCCTTTTGAGTGACCCCTAAATGCTAAAATAAGTGGTGGGGATCATAGCAAGGCTATAGGATTTGTTCCCCATGTCCTTACGAATGCTTCCATAAAGGTTCGAGAAAAATGTCCCTGAAACATATATAACTAAAAAATTCATGGGCTAACACATACAAAAATACTGAGAAAATCATCTAATTCATATACATATGTGGCCATGAGAAGAAAAATATATATATATATATGTGTGTGTGTGGCCCTTAAATGCTAAAAAAAATGTGGTGTGGATTATGGTGAGCGTATAGGAATTATTCCTTAGGTCCTTACGCACGGTTTTGTAAAGGTTTTGTTGAAAAGTGTCTGAAAGTCATATCATCAAAAAATCCATGGGCTAACACGCGAAAAACTGAACAAAAAATTGTCTAATTCATGTTGAGTGAAACCTAAATGCTAACAAAATAGCGTGGATTATGGTGAGGCTATAGGAATTATTCCTAAGGTGCTTATGGGTGATTCTATATTGATTTCAAAGAAAAATTGTCGAAAGCCATATCACCAAGAAATCTATGGGCTAACAACACACACGAAAAATTGAGAAAATCGTATTATTCATGTTGAGTGGCCCCTAAATGCGAAAAAAGTGGTGTGGATGATGGTGAGGTTATAGAAATTGTTCCCTAGTTACTTACAGGTGGTTTTGTAAATGTTTGAAAAATAAATACCTAGAGGCCTTATCACCAAAAAAATCAATGGGCTAACACACAAAAAACTGAGAAATCGCCTAATTCCTGTTGAGTGGCCCCTTAGTGTTGAAAGAAGTGGTGTGGATCATGGTGAGGCTATAGAAATTGTTCCTTAGGTCCTTACGGATGGTTCTGTAAAAATTTTGGAAAAATAGTGCTCGGAAGTCATATCACAAAACAGTGGGCTAACACACAAAAAATTGAGAAAATTACCAAATTATGGTTTAGTGCACCTAAATGCTTAAAAACTGGTATGGATCATTGTGAGACTATATGAATTGTCCCCCACGTCTTTATGGATGGTTCTCTAAAGATTTTGGAAAAAAAAGTGTTTGATAGCCATATCACCAAAAATCATTTGTATATTAAGCATAATGTTCGAAAAGGCAGGGTTTGAATGAAGTTCATTGGTCCCTCTTCCTCTGCCCCTGATTTCAACAACCAAAAAAGGGAGAAATAAGATTCTTATTCTCCTTTATTTATTGTTCTTTTGTTTATGAGTGAAAAGATTCTTCACATTTAAGTAGGTCTCAAATGAACCTTCATGTACAAATCAACCATCCAAAATGTTTCAATTTCTTCTAGCTACAAGTAAAGAGAATTTATCAACATTTTGTATTCTAAGTTTTGACTTAATTATATAAAAAAAAACACACAATTCTTAATAAACAACTTATAGCTAAGGTGCAAAACAAGTAACTCAAAAACGTCTAATCGAGTTTAAAAAAACATACAAATGAAAGGCAATTAACAACATGCAACAAGAAGTTTTCTCCTTGCAAAATTTGAATATTTAAGCAAAAGAAGAATCTGAAATATTTTACATTTGTAATACACTAACTCAATTATGGGTGTGATCAAGAATAGTTCAAAACCATGACAAATTCTTGGGCAGAAGCTCCAACTTTTGCTAATTTTTTTCCAGAGTTAGGTGCTTCATGTAACCACAATTCTGCTAGATGTTTGAGAGGCAAAGAAGGCTGAGTTGGTATTCCTAACATGTGAATCTCCATCTACAAGACAAATTATTACGATGGAAATTAATAATCATGTATCAAGCAGAAGGTGGATGGTAAGTATTTAATTACCTCGTCTTCGCTCCGGAGACTCAATTTGTGTGCAAGGTACTTCTTTATGTAGGAACACGACTTGTTCACATCCCTATTTAACCAGAAAAGAAGTATAACTTATTAATTGAAGTTAGGTATTTTGGAAAGTAAAAAGATGTATATAGTATTTGAAAGAAAATACAAAATCAGGGAGGGCGGGGGGGGGGGGGGGGTACACTTCCATTAAGCTCTCACTATACGAGGTCCAAGGAAGGCCCAGACCATTAGGGTTCATTATATACAGTTTTATTCTGCATTTTTGTAAGAGGTTGTTTCCATAGCTCGAACTTGAATTGCAACAACTTTACCAATAACGTCAAGGCTTCCTATCCTTTGAGAGAATTCAAAAAAAACAAAAACAAAATTACCTCTGCCAAACTGATTTATGCATCCCACAATGGCTACTACAGTTTTAATAAAAAATGAATGAATAGCATTTCTTATATAGTGGTAAGATATGTTCAAAGTGTTATTCTCCATGTAGAACTACAAGAATATATATAGACTGGATATAATAATTTTGTAAATATTTGAATGTAATTAAAGACTTACTTGATCTTTATGTAGCGGGAAGATATTTGTGGCAAGGGTGAAGGATCTTTCCTGAAATAATCATATCTAGTCAAACAGTGTCACATAAATCAAATTAATACAGAGAAGAGTAATACATAAAATTGAAATTCATTGAATTAAACTCACTGCTTATCACATGCAACCAAAGTTAACCACATGGGATGGACTCTTTCATTCACTACTCTTGTACTACCACTGCTTGTACCTCCTATTGTCTCAGTAGCAACTCCAACTTGTGCCACATTAATATATGTTCCACCACCAACAACACCGCCACCAATAGGAGGAGAAGGAAGATTATTTGTTTCTTTTTTCTTTCTTCCCCGTCGTTCCTTTTTCCCTTTATCAATATTATTATTAATACTTGATGGTGCTTCTACAGCTTGAACAACAATTTGTTTGTTAAATTTGTAGTCCTTAACTTTTGGTGAAGGCACATACTCCTCGTCTTCTTCTTCATCATCATTTTCGTCCTCATTTTCATAATCATCAAGACTGATTAGTGGAGTACTACTGATGAACTTTGGAACTGACTCTTTGGAATTGTCTAAGGTGTCACCTTTTGTTACCAATTTGTTCAATGGTTCCCATAAGTCATTCATCTCATCCAATGGTTCAATACTTTTGTTTTTCTTTGAGATACAATCATTTTTTGAGAACTCAGCAGCATAACCAATACTTTAAACCTTCAACAAGTGATCACAAGAGTTAGTACAGTTTTCATTCACTAAGGAAATTCAAAGTATTTAGAAAAAATTTAAACGAACAAGTCAAAGAATTCAACATATAGTATATATAAGTGCAATTTTTTGCTTAGAGTTGTCAATTGACTCCCTTTGGATGAGGATAGATCTGCCTCATGGACCTTGGGCCAACGGTCAACAAAATGTTTAGAGCTTATATATACCTAGGTTGAGAATGAGTGTGATCTCATATGTATATAATTTGAATAAAAAATAATGGCATCAGTTGAACTCACATAATCCAACCTAGATTTGGCTCGGATTCCAACCAAGTCAATTACTTTCACCTAGCACATGTTGAACGTTAACTAGTTGTTCAAAGTCTTTAATGACTAGACAAGAAATAATTACCAAATACTAACATATGATCAACCTATGGTATTCAGAGTCTTTAAACATGTCAATGAATGTGTGTCGGATTCTTCAAAAGTATAATTTATTTTAGAAGAATCCAACTAAAGTACGATATTAAAAGTAACAACTTAGCATATGACTAATTTATACTTGTTGTTTATGTTGAGTAGTTTTGCCTGAAAGAAGAGGAATGCTTGAACTTTCTGACTGATCAGTTCCCTTTATCTGATTATATCAATTATAATTGCATTTTTCATTTTAGTTTTTCCCAATAAAAATAATTTTTTTTTTCATATAACAACAATTATTACAATCCCACCCCGTCCCCCCTCAATACCAAATAGGTTAAGGACAGCTATATGAATCATCATGACTAAAACATAAAGTAGATTTCAATTGTACCTGTTGTTTATAATGAGTATCATTGCTCGAACGAAGAGGAATGGTTAAACTTCCTGGATGTGCATCTCCATTATTCATATCAGCAACATTAGCATTATTTTGTGAAATTCCTCTTCTTCTTCCTCTTCCTCTTCCTCTTCCACTTCCCCTTCCCCTTCCCCTCCCCTTTCCCCTTCCCCTTCCTGTACTACTACTCGAAACGTTGTCCTGATTCGAAACTTGATCATCAACAACAAGTGGTGTAGTATTTACTATGGAAGAAATTGATTTCTCCTTTCTCCTTGAGCTTATAGCAATAACAACAGGAGCAGGAGGTGGAGGCGATAGATCAATGAGCATTTCGGCACTATAATTAAGATAAATATCTTCACGAGCTAACTTTTTGGGTTCGTCTTTTTTGGATTTTTCTATTAGTCCAAGCTCAATTAATTCTCTTCTTTTACTTGAGAATATGTCTTTTATCCCTTGCATTTGGTGATCAGACCTGTAAAATTAAGTATTATAAGGTTATATCAATACTTATTTTTCACACATATATATAAAAGGAACGGTTACAGTTTTGTCAACTGGTTCGAGAGAAGCTAAAGTCAAATCTTGTACTTGTATTTGAAATTTTACTGATAATATGCACTCCATCTGTCACAAATTATGTGAAAGGATACAGAGTATGAAGTTTGAAACTATGAATTTGGATATAAATTCTTTAATTTTTTAAAAATGAAATGCATATATATATTTAAAAACTACATGAAAAATACTCCATATCAATATAGTTAATGAATCCTAATATGCTTTATCAAAAAAAAAAATCGACTCCTCAAACAATAACACTTTTAACATATAATGCTGCAACAGGTTCCTATGGTCAACATAAGAAAATCAAAATACTTAATTTGACTAAGAATTTGGGTACATATCGTTCAAATTTTTAAAAATAAAATTATATATTTGTAAACTACATGAAAACTATTGCAAGTCAATATAGTGAATGATTCAAAATATTTGAATTTTTATTTTTTGGGAAAACACTATAGTCAAAGAAAATATTATATGACTCCCCAAATAGTAACACATCCGCAGTAAAATGAGACGAAAAAAGTATATAACTCTCTCCGTTCCACTTTATATAATACGATTTTCATGCTTTTTCAATAAAACTTACTTATCGAATGCTACAAAAAAAAGATACACATTACTATATATATACCTGATTTTTTGCAAGAGGGCAACACCTAAATCCATATTGCATTCTGGACAAACATTCCATTTCTCTTTTGATATCTTCCTCGTTATGCATTTCTTGCAAACTGTTAAAAAAATTAACATAAATTACTCAAATTTCATAGAAAAAAACCATAAAAAATAAAGAAATTTGACATGTAATGAATTAAAAATAAAAAGTGACAAAAAACAAAAAAAAATGTTGAACCATATTGAAACAAACTAATCATACAAGAAAGTTAATAAATAGATAAATAAATTGTTTAATCAAGAAACATGATAGGTACTAAGTTCATGTATAAAAGACCTAGATCACATAAACCTTAAAAATGACACAAATTTTATTGGAAATTATTGGAAAGAACGATTAAAAATAAAAAAAATTCAAGATCATTAATTCACAAGAACAAATGATTTATCAAAATCACTAATATAAAAAAAGAAACCCCAAAAAACAAAAATTCAAATTTTAAATTAACAATGAAATGAATATTAAAAAAATTCAAAAATTCAAGATCATGAAATCACAAATACAAATGATTTGTCAATATCACTCAAATAAAAAATGAACCCCCAAAAAACTACATTTCAATTAATCTTTTTTTTTAAAAAAAAACATTGGAAGAACGAAAAAAAAAGTAAAAATAAAAAATTCAAGATCCTCAAATGACAAGAGCCTATAATTTATAAATGACTGGATTAAAAAAAAACCAAAAAAATACAACTACATACACCAATAGTCTCACAAAGTAGTGTTTGATGATATGCATAGATAGAATGTTGTCTTGATAACTCCGCCTCGGTGAGAATAAGAAAAGAATCGAAAAGAAAGCAACCAAGAAAAGAAAAAATTCAAGATTATGAAATCACAAGTACAAGTGATTCATCAACATCACTCAAATAAAAAATGAATCCCAAAAAAATTATGTTTAAATTCATCTTTAAATTTTTTTTTGGAAAGAACGAAAACAAAATAAAAAATTCAAGATCATTTTGAAATGACAAGAACAAATGATTTATCAAAATCATTGAAATCAAAAATAAAAAATCCAAAAAAATGGCAACACACACCATTACTCTCACAAAGTAGGGTTTAAGCCTACCGATCGCAGAGATAAAACATTATCTTGATAACTCCACTTCAACGAGAACAATAAAAAACAATGAAAAGAACATAACAAAGAAAATCTGAACATCAAGATCATGAAATCACAAATACAAATAATTTATTAACATCACCCAAATAAAAAAGTAAACCCCCAAAATAAATTAAAATTTTCTTACATCTGTGACAACATTCTTCAATAATTATGACATCTTTGCATAGCATTTTGCAAATTCCACATGTCAAAACACTCTTCAAACTAGCTAGACGTTTCTCAAAATCATTCATCTTCCTTCATACACTGCAAAAAGAAAAGAAAAAAAAAGGAAACTAAAATAATATATATTTGTTCCTTAATTATAAACATATACATTCCAATTTTGCATATAAACCATATATTAAAAAAAATCATACAAAGAGAAAAAAATAATTAATTACCTTGTTTTCTTGATTCTTGATATAGGAAAAAAAAACAAAGAAAGACAGATGGATATAAAGGAAAAGGGGGAAGAGGCAGGTTTTGCCGTTTTGGGAAGAAGTAACAAAAATTTAAAGAAGTTTGAATTTTTAGGATTGTTATAATTTGGATAATTAATATTGGTGAAGAGGTTTTTTGAATTACAAAAAATAATGATATGGACAAAATTGGTTTTATATTTTCACTTTTATTTTTGGACATAAGCAATTTTCATATTTCAGTCATGTAAAATTTTAAATTATGTTCTAAATTTTATCTTTCTTTATACCGATCAAATTTAATTAAAATTCGATTTATATCTGACCCAACCTAACTCATTATATTTTATATTTATCTCCCAAATTACTACATTGGATGCATGTATTTGATATACTTTATGCATGTATTCATTTAGTATAATTAATTCCATTATTACCTGATTTAATGAAGTAAAACACATGTTAATTAATTAAGATTAAGTAAAATGAACTGTAAATTCAAACACATGGCGTGCATATATTGGATTGGTGTATACACCTGGTGTGGGTAAGTTTTGCCCTGTCCCCACTACAACATAACCAATTATATCAAATATATCTAAATTTACTTACCCAAAATAATTTCTTTAATTATTTCGAGTCGTCAAAATTAGAATTTTTTTTATATTGTTGAGTATGTTGGAAGGGTGGCTGCTCTAAATCATCCAAAAGATTTCAAATTGTGAAGAGATGGAATTAGCAAGTTTTTTTTTTTCATGTAGGGATTTTGTTTGTGACTAATAGTGATGTCTAATTTAGTTTATGTGCACATTAATTATTCAACAAGATGATGCCATTCATATTTTATTTTTTACCTTTTTTATATTTTGTTCTATAATAATTTAATTTAAGGCAAAAATTTAGGCATAGAAGAAGTGCTTTAATCAAAGGCGAAAAATTATATCATTCTTATTCTTTACGATTTATAAAATATTCTTTTAAATACTTTTAAGAAAATCAATTTTCTTTATACTACCTCGGAAGAGTTTAAACTATGTTTCTCACATTTCAGTTAGAAGTTGTAAACTAGCAATTTAACAATTAAATGTTAGTTTTGAAACTTACAATAAATGTCCTCGTCGAAAGTGTATCGTCTGCAGAAATCCCGATTTAAATCACTAGTGGTTTGGAATCCTCTATTGACTATATGAATTTCCTAGTTCTGCAGACTAATAATCATTTAGTGTTGTAGAATAACTAGCTCTCGCCGTTCTTTGGACGATTTAGAGTTGTTTTTCCAAATCTCGTAATGTGTTTGTATAGACTGAGTTAGGGTTTAGGGTTACATTAACTAATGGACCGACTCATTTAGCTAGCACCCCTTATGGGTATATTAGGACCAAAATATATTTTTTGGAAAACTTACTAGATTTTGATCTCGGGATACATGAGGTCAAAATTTGGTGTAATTTATTATAGATACATTGTATATTACCAAGTGGATTCACATGTATATGAATACGAATGATACCATATACATGTATCTAGTGTGATTCACATATATCTGAGATACATAGTATATCGCTCGCCTCCCTCCCCATCTCGCACACCTCTCTCCATACTTTAGAGTATTCGGTATCAAAAATACATATATTACCAGTTAGCTATATCTTTTTTAATATATGGTAGGAAGCTATTAATAAGTGGTAAGATATATACATAATTATTTGAAAGAATTAATAAATATGATATGGATGTATGTCTAATAAGATGATTTCTATTCTTTCTAACAACAAAATTAATGTCATATCAACTTTAAAAATCACGAAACTTGCACGTGAAATTTTAAAATTTGTCCTCTAAATATCATTCTTCTTTAAATCAACCTCAATATTTTGATATTCCTTTTTTATATTAGTTATATTTATCGAAAAAATAGTGTTATCTCAACAATGAATGTCCATCATAATGTGAAAAATATTCTTTTGAAATTTTATTTTAATTTTTAGCTATTATTTAGTAAATTATGTTAGATCTTACATTTAATAAGATTTTGTGATGATTTACATCACTTTTATTTTTGGAAATGAACAGTTCTCATATTTCAGTAATATAACCTGCACATGAAATTTCAAAGTTTTTTCTAAATATCATTTCTTAAGTCAGTCTAAACTTACTAAATTTGATAGTAAATTTACAATACATGCAACAAAAAAATTGATGGTAAGAGGATGACATAATTCAATTCAGCTAAATCTATTTTAAAAAATATAATGCACATCGTGCACAGAGGCGGTAGGATGGGGTGCACATGCACTTGTTAACTTCAGAAAAATTCATGTGTATATGTGTATATCTACCCTGAGAAACTGACATAAATTAGGATATAATTAAATGTGCACCCATGAAGAGTATATGTTTGTCAGTGTGCTGGTACAAGCTAGAGGAACCAACCACGAGACTTGGGTTCAAATTTAGCTAGAACACTATTTTATTGTTTTTTATTTTTAAAGTTTATCTTAGATGTAATATTAATACACCCAAAGTTTTCAAATTCTGAATTCGCCTATAATCGTGGAGGTCACGTAATATTTTAGTTTTACCAAGTTGATTAGGGAAATCAAGTTTTTGATTTTATAACTATGAATAATGAAAGGGTGAATCTTACTTTTTAATATATTTAGGATTGATTTTGAACTTCTTAAATAACATTAGAAGATGGTTTTGATTTGGAAATAATGAACAACATTTCTTCTTTAATTAAAACAACTAAATAGGGATCAGTATTAAAATTTCTAAATCGGGCATTCAATTAAAATTCTTTAATTTTTTTATATAGAGATAAAGTCTGAATTATGTCATTGAATTTTGAGAAATAAGTGCATTTACATCATATGTATAATTGAAATATCCCTACATGAAAAAAAGTAACTCAGCAATTTCATTTTTTATCAATTTGAATTATTTCGAATGATCTATAGCTGTCACCACTACAACATAATACAATAATACAAAATATGTCTAAATTTACTAATCCAAAATAATTCCTTTTAATTATTTCGAGTTAGCAGAGTTAAACATTTTTTACATCATTGAGTATGTTGGAAGGGATTTTCTTTATACTACCTCGGAAGAGTTTAAACTATGTTTCTCACATTTCAATTATACCTTCCTTTATATAGAAAGGAATTACAGTAGTACACAATAATGCACGTACTATACTACTTACTGCATAATAATACTATACTACTTACTGCATAACAATGGTAAACTTTCAATTTAACGATTAAATGTTAGTTTTGAGACTTACAATAATTCTTCTGGGCGAAAGTGTATCGTCTGCAAAATTCCCGATTTGAATCACTAGTGGATAGGAATCCTATATTGACTAGATGAATTTCCTAGCCTAAAAATCATTTACTGTTACAGAATAACTAGCTCTCGCCATTTTCAGGATGATTTAGAGTTGTTTTGCCAACTCACTAATGGGTATATTAGGCTCAAAAGATATTTTTTTTAGAGAACTTATCAATTTTTGATGTGTCCAGATACATTTATCTCGGAATACATGCGGTCAAAATTTGGTGTAATTCATTCTAGATAAATCGTATCCAAGTAGATTCACATGTATCTAGGATACGAAACATACCAGATTCATACAGATACATGTATCTTTTATGATTCATATGTATCTGAGATACATTAGTATCTCGCTCGCCTCTCTTCCCATTTCGTGTGCCTCTCTCCATATTTTAGTGTATTTGGTATAAAAAATACATGTATTATCATTCAGTTGTATCTTCCTCAATATATGGTTGGAAATTATTAATTAGTGGTAAAATAGGTAAATATTTGAAACTATAGATAGGTTAATAAATAGGATAAATTACCTCTATACACAATATTATTTAACATATTTTCTATTATTCCCTATCCTTTCTAAATACTACTAAAATCCCTTTTTTGACTCCATTAAACCCAACTTCCAGATACATAACTTATTTTTTCCTAACCCACATTTATCTCTCCCCTTTTCACTCCTTAAATTACTCCTTTTTTTACTCCCACAATCTTATCAGTTTATTCTCTCATTACAATTTTGAATTTTAAGATCTTTCTCTCTCCAGTCGATCATCCATCCGGTATTGTTTCAAATTTTTTCAATCACAATTCATACTTTTTGTTTCTTCATCAAAATTGTGATACATTGTGGATGATGCACCTTCATTCAGTAATGAGATGACCCAGATAATGTCATCTAACACCAATTGTGTTTATGATTACGAAGAAATTGATTAGGTAGAAAACAGATCTAAGAAATTGCATAATCCTTTCGTAATGGCGAAAGTAAACATTAAGAAGGTGAAGAAGGATAGTCAATCTTCTTCAAAAATGCAGTCGATAAAACCCCAAAAAAGAGGTGTCGCACCAGCAATTTCTCAACGTTCTTTACCTAAGGTTAGATTTTCTATCCTTTTATCAAATTTTGTGATCGTTAAACTTGATTTTATTAGTTCAATGATTTTATGATACATTAATAATTCAATACTTTTTTAATATTGTAATTCGACAGGATTTAGTTAGTTTTGTATTGTAGTAATACTCTTTCAAGCATGCTGAACTTTGAAATTCTTATATCATCTTCTAATCATTTTTTATCTTGGAATTGAACTTAATATGATTCAATGGTTACGCTAATTAATAATAGTATTCTTGCAGGAGCTTCTGCGAGACTAGTTTGCCACAACAGGAAGAATGCAATTGTTCAATCAGCCATAACAGACAAGAATGGTGAGTTTCGGATCACGCCAAATCATTAATCGGAGCAGATATCGGCAAGTGCAAGGTGTATTTAGTGAAATCACCAAATCCGACTTGTAATGTCTCAACAAACTTCAATGGTGAAAGAACAACTTCTAAAGTAAATGTTGAGAAGGAGAAGTCAACACATATGAGATTGTTGATTTTTTTTTTCTGATTTTTTTGTTCATCTTTTTTTGATATATATGGGTTCAAATTTTTAATGTATCCAGTTATTTTTTTTCTTAAATTAATGTATAATGCTTTCGTTTCAACATGATACATTACAATTTCATCATTTACAATGTATCGTGTTCAAATTACTAAATCATCTTACGACTATAGTTTGGGATACATTAACTAGATTTTTATTGTATTAAGTTAATTTTGTTTCTTAATTAATGTATAATGCCCTTGTTTCAACCCTACAATACATTGCAATTTTATCATGCACGGTGTATCATGTTCAATTATTAGTTTTGATACATAACCTTAATTAGTTTTGATACTTTATACCAAACTTCTACCAAATGTATCATTTATCATGTATCTAAGTGTGACTACGTATCTTCTACCTTATTCAAATTTAGAAGGATGTGTATCCATACACACTACCAAATCATATGCGTGATAAATAAACCTTACTATTTTCATAGCTAAATATGTGTGGTAAAAAAATTTGTATTTGAATCCGTCTATACTATCTTTTTCTATTATAGATACACATCTAATAAAGTGATTAACAAATTGATACATAACAGTGTGTCATGACTACATAATAGCGATCTTGGCACACAACAATGCATTTGATACTTGTTAACTTATATGTATGATACATTAAAGTGCCACACTAGTATGTATCAAATTCATAAATTGTGATACAAAAATATTATTATCAAAAGTTTGTTTAGTTTGAGCCAAAATGTGAAGATCTTGCAACTATGTATCTGATAGAATAAATATGAAGCACATTAATACATATATTAAATCTTTCTAATTGATAGTAAAAAAGATGTAAGCGTAATTTATGAGATTTGATTAGATTTTCAAGTTTATTTCATGTTTTAGCACAACAGATTGACACTAATTTTAAGGCAGCATTAATGTATCCGGACAACCAATTATGTATCCAGACAGCCAATTATGTATCCAGATGATTGATATTTTAGGAGATTTTTGTAAAATAGAAAAGAGTAGGAATATAATGTAAATTAAGTCTTACACTATGGAATTTATGTAAGTTAATAAATATGATATGTATGTATGCATGTATTGCCTGTGTAATAAAGTAGTTTCCATATTCTTTTTAACAACAAACTAATGTCATATCAACTTTAAAAATCACGAGACTTGCACTTGAAACTTTAGAATTTCTCCTCTAAATATCATTCTTCTTTAACATTAGGATTGTGTCACCCTTTCACCATTGCAAAATTGACATTATTTTGATATTCCTTTTTTTTTTTTTTATAGTAGTGATATTTATCGAAAAATATTTTTTCTTCATAAGTAGATATTAGAGAGTTATTTGAACACTTACAAACTATGAATGTTTATGTACTTAGTTATAAAATATCTCTGTCTTGAATGATGATATTAATTAACAATAAGCATGGAAATAATAGCACATTTTTGTTGTTTTTCAAATTTTTACAAATTCTAGTATAAGTTGAATTCTGAAATTTTATGGTCAAATATATTTTTTAGGAGTTATATTTTAAGTATACTAGTAAATGTGCCCGCGCTTCACGCGGTTAGAACATTCTTCTTTAAAACTTATTAGAATAGAACTTTTCTTGTATTTTGATATTATATTATTTTTATATAAATCTATTTTTAAGAGTATAGAGGTTATTCAATTGTATTTTAAAAGGCACAATTACATATCATAACTTTATTTTCTCCTAGTTTACATAATTTCATTTTACAGATTCATTAATTTGCTTTTGAAATTTTACAATGGTTAGTTTATTTTATCATCTATATGCATGGTTACATAGTGTCCTTAATTAGAGAGTCAATTAAATGTTTTTTCTCAATTTTCTTCTTTGTTTCCTTGTTCCTCTCTCATAGGATTTTCTTTCCCATTGTTCCTCCTTTATTATTTACTCAATTTATTTTTTCGCACGGTGACAAAATGAATAATTTTATCTTAAAAAGTCATTTAATGTTGTATTTTATTTTACAACACAAAAATTATTCAAGTAATGGTAATTATCTCAAAAAAGTCGTTCAACTTTATTTTGTAATAAAAAAGTCGATCAACTAATGGTAACTCAATAATGGTAACTTTATTTTGTAACAAAAAACTTGCTTTACAATTGTCACATTTCACCCCTTAAGTCTCTCAACTATTGTCGTTTCACCTATAAAGTCACTCAATCAATTCAAGTGACATTTCTAGTAAATAGTGCCCACAAAATTAAAAAAATTACTTGAATTTGTTGAAATGATAATAGGTGAGTGACTTTTTAAAATAATTATCATTAGTTAAGTGACTTTTGTGTAATAAAATAAAGTTAAGTGACTTTCTAATTAAGATATATATATATATATATATATATATATATATTATTAGTCAGTGACCGTATATGAAATTAACTCTTATTTTTTCCCTTTTTCCCCCTACTTTCCTACTTGTTCACCCACTAACCACTAAATAACCAAGTCAATTTCATTTGTTTTCCTCATAACTTTATGGTAAAAATAATAAATTATAGTCTTCTTTTTTTTTCAAATAACTCCTCTTTCCATTTAATTAGTCATATCTAAGAAAAATATTCAAGGTAAGTTTAAGTGCAACCACTAATTGCATTATTGTAATCATAGGTGTTCACGGTTTGGTTTGGGTCGGTTATTGGTTAAAACCAAAACCAAACCAACTTAATCGGTTTTAAAATTATCAAAACCAAACCAAATCAAATATAATATACATTTATCAATTTGGTTGTTTTCGGTTTTGGTTTGGTTTGGTTCGGTTATTCGGTTATTAACCATACATAAAAATAAAAGAAACAATTCATTCAAAACGTGAAAAAAGTGACAACAATCTGTTCAAAACGAGAAAAAAGTGACAACAATCCATTCAAACAAAAAAATAGTTAGAATGATTGGCATTNTATGGTAAAAATAATAAATTATAGTCTTCTTTTTTTTTCAAATAACTCCTCTTTCCATTTAATTAGTCATATCTAAGAAAAATATTCAAGGTAATTTTAAGTGCAACCATTAATTGCATTATTGTAATTTGTAATTGTTTCACTTTCCTTTTGGAAAGGAGAGAAAATATATTTAATAGAAAATTGATTGGAAAAAGGCCATAAAATGTAGGGTAGAAATGTGTTATTACAAAAGTTCATATCAACGCATATCTAGTCCAAAAAGTCGGACGCAACAATCTACGATATACTTTATGTTTGCAAATTTTGTAAGTATAGCACTATCAATTACTTTCAAAATATTAAATTTATATATATATATATAATATGTGTTTATCAAGAGCAAATGTTCCATAATATATGATATACCAATAAGTAATATGTAGTCATTATGTGTTTAAATAAAAATGTAATCTTCCAAAATCCAAATTTCATATGTAATATAGTTATGATAGTATTTTGAAATTGAAGTTGTGTACAAACAAAAGATTAAGAATCCTTGAAAAGGGTAAAAGAGAAGTTAGGGATAATGGGAAAAAATTTCAAAAATGTTGTAACACCTCGGTATTAGAAAGAGCTAAATTTAGAAAGAACTAACTTGAAAAAAGCTAATTTGAGATTTGTTCGAGTTAAGCTTAAGTTGTGACTTTTGGTTCAACTTCAAACGATCATAACTTTTAGTACAAGATGAGTTTTAGGTGGCCCATAAGATATTAAATGAAAGGTGTTGGAATCCTCTTTTCAATGCCACCGAGTTTGCTAAGTTTTGAGTTCAGATGAGGGAGATATGCTAGTTTGAAGTCAGCATGTCTTGTTAAGAAAAGTTACTCGAATTAATGAGGGGTATTTCGATCTTTTCCTTACCCCATCAGCTTTAAAGTTTTTTAGTAATATTTAGGGGTTAAAATTGATTTGGGTCATATTTTACAATCCTAAATATTCTTCGAGTTTTGAGAAAAGTTCAAGAGGACAAAAGAGGAATAGGTTCTTGAGATTTGTCGAGGAATTTCACCAAGGGTTGATCCCTAAGAGGTATGTATGCTCTCATAGTATTGGGTTCGTTCACCCACACGCCAATTATGTGATTTTAAATCCTTAATTTTGTTCTTGAGGTTGAATGACTTGAGTTCTTGATGAGTTTCTTGAAGTTTCGTTCTTAAATCGTTAATGATGAGTTTGATGAGTTCTTGAGATGAATGTTAGGAGTTTGAGGATTGTTTTGAGTAGATTTTCATGTACTTATGTTGGATATTCGAATCTAAGTGAGTTGGGAAGAAACCATTCGATTCTATGCGAATTAGGGCAAAAAATCAAAGAAGAAAATTCGTCGAAATGTTTTCGGGAGGGCTGGGGCAGCACGCTAGCAGTGCGCCCCAGTGAGGTCTCTAAAGTCTAGGTGCTAGTAGTGCGCCAAGGTCGCCCGTCCCCGCCCTTTTTCCATCATTTGCTTCGTCTGAGTCCTCTTAAAGTGTACCTTCACTCCCTTCTGATTCTAACTATTCTAAACTACATTTAAACACTAAGAGATCCTTCATAACATGAATTATAACCCTTGAATTCATAATTCAAATTCAAGGTAGAGTTAAGAGTAAAGTCTTGAGAGTTCTTTCGAGTCATTTTGAGAAGTCTTTTCCAATCTTTTAAAACTTTCTAAAGACTTGAGTATGAGGATGAGGAGAGTTGTGTTTCATTTTTCAAATGAATATATGGGGACTAAGTATCCCCAAGATTAAATGTTTTTACATTTAAAATGAAAGGAAACATCGATTTCCAAATGAGTTCCTGAGGAGTTTTTTTAGTATGATCTCTTTTAAGAGAACCTTTTGAGTAATAATCTCAAAGCTTGAGAATGAGGAAATGTTTTTAAACATATGAGCTGAGTTATATTTTGGGAGTAGTATTGAGCACCGATGTGGGGACGAGTTCATACAACTCAAAGTCCTCATAAACCATGTAGCCAACGTGGGTAGAAAGGGTCATACTTTTTAGATGACTCCTTATTGCTTTTTAAGCATAGCTTAGTGGATCCACTTAGTTGAGGATGTCTTATACTCCAGCAAGGTATAGGACACTTCTGGCAGCATGGACGAGACATTGTATCATCAAATAGCTCANCTTTTTAGATGACTCCTTATTGTTTTTTAAGCATAGCTTAGTGGATCCACTTAGTTGAGGATGTCTTATACTCCGGCAAGGTATATGACACTTCTGGCAGCGTGGACGAGACGTTGTATCATCAAATAGCTCATAGTGATGGTTATCGCTCAGAGAATCTCCCAAATAGAGTTATTTTGTATCTTTACATACAAACTGAGTTATTATTGTATTTTTAAATACATTGAGTTGTTATCTACTATTTTAAATGCTTTATATTAACTACATCTTTATTGTTGTTTATATACTGTATTGAGTTGAGTATCCATGACTTGAGTAGAGTTGGCGTGAATATGTTTCCTTCTTTCCAAGTTCAAGCTTTTATGTTATGTTCAATTTCCCCTTACATGAGCATTCAATGTACTGATGCCATTTGTCCTACATTAACTCATGATGCAGATACATGAGATCAGGGTCATCATGTAACACCCCGCTATTTGAAAGAACTAGAATTAGAAAGAAACCATTTTTAGAAATAATTAAATTTGGAAATTTTGGCAAGTTATGCTAAGTATGCGTTTTGGGTCAACTTCAAATGACCATAACTCTAAGCACATGATGAGTTATGTGAGCTACAAGATATAAAATGAAAGGACGCCACTGAGTTTGCTAATTTTCAAGTTCGTATGAGGGAGATATGCCTGTTTGAAGTCGGGCTTTCTGAATAAGGAAAGTCACCCAAATTTTAGAGGGGTATTTTGGTCTTTTCATTACCCAATGCTTAATTCATTTTTAAGTAAATTATTTGGGGTCTTAACTGATTTGGTTCAGTTTACGCTAGGACTTTGAGTGAAGAGAAAAGAAGAGAAAAGAAGAGAAAAGAGGAGATAGAGCCAAAGTTCGTCACGTTCTTGAGTTTCGCTTGCGGATTTAACCAAGAGTTAATCCCTACGAGGTATGTGAGACTTTCATAGCGTTGGGTTCGTTCACCCACATGTCAACCATGTTTATTTCAGCGAAATTTGTTCTAGATTGTTGAAAGTTGATGATCTTGGCTTGTATTCTTGAAGTTCGCTTTCATTCTTGAGATTTGATGGGATTGTTGAGTTCTTGAGGAATTAGTGTATATTTTTTAGTCTTTTATGAGTAGATGCTTGTGTACATGTTTTGGGTATCTGAATATAAAGAAAAATTGAGAAAAGGAATCGAATTTAATCGAATTAAGATAAAAAATGAGTTGAAAAATTCATCAGGAATGCCTAGGGAGGGGCTGGCGCGGTGCGCCCCAGATGCGCCAGAAAGGCTGGGGCGGCGCGCCAGCAGTGCGCCACTTTGGGGCTAACGCCCCGCGCCAACAGTGTGCCGGGACGTCTGCCCCCACCCATTTTTCATCGCTTAGCCCATCTGAGTCCTTCTAAAGTGTACTAACACTTCCTATCGATTCTAAATACTCTAAATGACTTCTAAACATCTAGAAATCATCCATAAACATGAATCATAAACTTGAATCCATAAATTCAAATTCAAGGAAAGTTAAGAGCCAAATCATTTCAAAAGTCTTTTACAAATGTTTTTAAACTTGTTTTAAGACTTGAGCATCGAGTTGAGTAAGAGTAAGATCGAAGTTCATTTTCTTTAAAAGATTATATGGGAACTAAGTATTCCAGAAGAGTAAATGTTTTCACATTTAAACAAGAAACGAAATACCGATTTCCAAGAGAGCTTTCGAACCAGTTTTTGAGTAATAATCTCAAACCAGAGAGAAAGATTTATGTTTTTAAACATAGGAGATGAGTATGTTTTGAGAGTAGTATTGAGCACCGATATGGGGACAAGTTCATAATAACTCAAGTCTCCATAAACCATGTAGCCAACGTGGGTAGAAAGGATCATACTTTTTAGATGATTCCTTAATGCTTTTAAGCATAGCTTAGTGGATCCACTTAGTTGATGCGTTCTTTATCCCGACAAGTTATAGGACAGTTCTAGCAGCGTGGGCGAGACGTTGTATCATCACATAACTCATAGTAATGGTTGTCAGTTAGAAAATCTCCCAAACAATTTATTTTTGTATTATTATATACATCTGAGTTATTATTGTATTTTTCAATACTTTGAGATGTTATTTACTGCTTTAAATGTTTTGTATAAACTGCATCATTACTATTGTTTATTTATGCATTGAGTTGAGTATATATGAGTTGAGTAAAATTGAGGTAAGTATTTCTTTCAGATTCCAGTTCAAGCTTATGTGTTGTTTAGAATTCCCCTCGCATTCTCGTACATTAAATGTACTGATGCCATTTGGCCTGCATCATTTTATGATGCACATACAGGTAACCAGGATCAACATCCAACACTTTCTTGATCTAGTTGAGCACTCAGAGTTAGTTGGTGAGCCTCCTTGCTTTTCGGAGGATCCCTTTTTACATTGTTTTTATCATTTTCAGTTCTTAGGATGATCGGGGGTCTTGTCCTGACATCCCTCATAATTTTAGAGGCTTAATAGACAAATAGCTATAGTTCTTTAGTCTTTGCATTTCAGTTGTTTTGTTATATGACTTGAGTTTCCACTTTGGCTAGTTGGATGTTTAATTCTAAAACATTTTGAGTTATTTTGAGACAATTGAGTAAAGTGCATTTGTTTTATTTTATTAATTCTTAACGTCTTCCTATGAGAGTCTATCCAGGCCAAGGGTTCGCTTGGGGCGAACAATGGTTCTCGAGTGCCAGTCCCACCCAAGGTGTAGGCTCGGGGCGTGACACATTAACATGTGCTTCATTGATACCACTTGCAGTTCCAGAGTTGTTTGGTGAGCCTCGTTGCTTCCGGAGGATCCCTTATTTATTATTTCTATTTTTTAGGATGATCAGGGTCTTGAAACACGTGCAAAACACTTTCCTAAAAATGATATTTTGTCACGACCCGAGCCTACACCCTAAACATTGTCGGCACTCGAGAAAAATTATTGGTCCACAAACGAACCCTCAACCTGGCTGACTACAAGAGGAAGACATACTCAAGCATACATAAACTTAAAACTGAATTAAATTTCTTTGAACTCAAATACTCAACCTTTTAAAAAGTCTGTACAATACTCAAAACAAAGTAAAAACAGAAAACTCCTCAACTTTGTCTATCTATGAAGCCTCTTAACTACTAACTGTAAGGTAAAGGTGAAGTCCTCCGGAATATAAGAAGGCTCACCAAAGCTGACTGGAATATCACATGACCTCAACTAAATGCCTGTTGATGATCCTAAATACTTGTATATGCATCATGAAATGATGTAGGCTAAATGATGTCAGTACATTGAATGTACGAGCATGTAAGGGAACTCTAAAGTATAAACATAAGCTTGAACTGATAAAAAGGGAACATATTTACCTCGTCTCATCTCACTTAACTCGACTAAACTAAAGAATACTCAACTCAAGGATACTCAACTCAAGAGTACTTAACTCAAAGATACTCAACTTAAGGGTACTTAACTCAAAGATACTCAACTCAACTCGAGGATAAAGCAACAATATAAGATGCTATATATGGAAAACTTTTAAAAGAGTAGATAATAACTCAGTTTTATGGGTAAAAATACAATAATAACTCAATTTTATGTAAAAATACAATAATAACTATTATTTGGGAGATTCTCTAACTGACAACCATCATTATGAGCTACGTGATGATACACCATCTCGCCCACGCTGCCAGAACTGTCTTATACCTTGCTGGAGTTTAATACATCCTCAACTAAATGGATCCACTAAGTTATGCTTAAAAAGCAATGAGGAATCATGTAAAAAGTATGACCCTTTTTACCCATGTTGGCATACATGGTTTATGAGGACTTTGAGTTGTCTGAACTCGTCCCCATATCGATGCTCAATACTACTCCCAATAATATAACTCTGGCTCATATGTTTAAAGACATTTCCTCATCCTTAAACTTTGAGATTATTACTCAAAAGGTTCTCTTAAAAGATATAGTGGTCAATACTCCTCATGAACTCATTTGGAAATCAAAGTTTCCTCTCTTTTTAAATGTAAAAACATTTACTCTTGGAAATACTTAGTTCCCTTATATTCATTTTAAAAAATGAAACCCAACTCTCCTCATCCTCATGCTTATTTAATCAAGTCTTTAAACAAATTATAAATAATTGTAAAAAACTTCTTAAAATAGGGTTCATGCCGAATTATGGACGTGAATGACTCAATTCAAGGGTTTCAATAACTATATATAGGACTCAATACTCGAAACTCGATAACCCTAGAACTCAAGGACTCAATGATACTACTAATCTCAAGAATGCTCAACTCATAGGGTTCATGCAGAATTATGGGCATGAACGACTCAACTCAAGGACCTTCATATGTAATATTTAGTAGTCCCATAATTAGGAATATAATATTAAAAGGATTAGGAACTCAATATTCAAGAACTTAGAACTCTAAGATACTAATCCTCTCAAAGATAGTCAATTTATGGAGTTCATGTGAAAATATAGGCATGAACGGCTCGACTCAAGGATCTCAATAATAATGTAGTCTCATGAATACACACTTCTCATTCTCATACTCACTTACTCAAGTCTTGAAACAACTTATAAGTAATTGTAGAAGACTCCTCGAAAAGACTCAAAGGGACTTTCTCAAACGCTACTCTTAACTCAACCTCGAATTTGAATTTTTAATTCAAGGATCATGATTATGATATGTAGGATTCTCGATGATTAGATGTAGTTTAGATAGTTAAAATCAAGAGGAGAGTGAAGATATGTTTTAAAAGAATTAACATAGAACGAACGACGTAAAATGAACGGGGCAGGCGACCCTGGCGCAATCTTGGCACAGGGCGCTGGCCCCACATTAACTGTGGCCCATTTCTGGCGCATTGCAGGCATGGCACGCCAGCCCTCCTAGCACATCCGTGGCGTGTCGCGCCAGCCCTCCTAGCATATCTGTGGCGCGTCGCGCCACCCCTTCTCCAGAATGTTCTAACAAATTTTTCTTCTCGATTTTTGTCCCTAATTCACCTAGAATCAATTGATTTCCTCCAAACCCCTTAGATTTGTATACCCAATATACGTAAATTAAAATATACTCAAAAATAATCCTCAAACTAATAACATTCACCTCAAGAACTCATCAAATCTCATTATTAAAGATTTAAGAGCGAAACTTTAAGAAACTCATCAAGAACCTCAATAAGTGGATTTTCATGAATGAAATTAACTCAAGAAACTCATGATTGGCATGAGGGTGAACGAACCCATCACTATGAAAGCTTACATACCTCGTAAGGATCAAATCCTTGGAAAAATTTCTCGAAGATCGCAAGAATCTTGAACGAACGCTTGGACATCTCCTTTTTCTCCTCTTGAACTTCTCTCTAAAACCCTAAGCAGGTTTAGGAATTGGGAAAACTAATCTAAATCAGTTCCTATTTGGGTGACAAACCACGTTTAAGGCTAATGTGGTATGGAAAACACCAAAATACCCCTCCTTAATTGAGATAAATTTCCTTAATCGGACAGGCTGAATCAAACGGACATATCTCCCTCATCTGAACTCGGAATTAAGCAATCTTGGTGGCGTTGGAAAGAGGACTCAAAGATCTTTTTGATTTGATACCTCATGGGCCACCTAACTCATTCTGTTCTAAAAGTTATGGTCTTTTGAAGTTGACCCAAAGCTTAAAAGAACTTACAGATGACTTGAATGAATTTCTCTTTAGTTCTTTTTGGAACTCTAGGTGCTACATCTAGTGACCTTGACACCTAAGAAAATTTAAATTCCTCGGTAAAATCTTACTCACAACGAAGAATGGTTCGAGTCTTAGCTTAAAAGTTTTTGGGGTGTTACATTATCTTGCCCTTGGGATAATTCGTCCTCTAATGACGGCTTGACTGGGTGTGGATCGGGGTTACTCTTACTATTTCTTCTAACTCATGAACTTGACAACTAACATAGGCTGAAATGATTCATACCAAGAGTTGGGACTTCCTATAGCACCTAGGTCAAGAACGATGTTGTTGTGAACATAGTCACGCTCTCTCTGAAGTTACCTTATCTGAAACAAAGGAAGTCTAGGCATGAAGTAAAAATAGGAATACCTTGCCTGGGGTAATGTGACTGTTAGCTGTTAAGCTTAGCAACACTCCTCAACCACACTCTTCTTTACTCATTATCATACCTCATTGGCTACTACTCATAGCTTCCACAAGGGTACATGACTTCTCTTACCAAGGTTTGAGTCTATTCAAGCTTAACCCAAATCCCAAGGTTCGGGTTCAATACCTCTCTATAAGGAATCTCATCCCAAGAATATTATTCTTTACCACCACATTTAAACATTGGGCTCATATCAAGAACCACTTAATGTTTAACAAAACCACATTCAAGTTTAGTACTCTAATAATTCCATGGACTCCTACTAACCAGCTCTTTAAGAAGTTCTCATTCTCTCATAATCTCTGCCATACCAACTAAAATTTCCCGCATTACAACTCGGAACAAACTAAGGGCTCCCATTTAACTATTTCTCATAGTAAAACCGCATCCTCCTCTTCCTCCACATTTATAACCTTAGATGGAATTATTACACCATCATTATCACGATAAGATCATTAACCTTCTCCTTCTAACATCACTCCACTACTAAAAGGACCTTTGAAAAGATATCTCCCATACACTTTTGAACTCATTACTATCTTATTCTCAACACTTGACTTGATTTACCATCTTATCATTTCTCCCCTAGATCTAAAGCTGACACTAGAAAGCTATAAACCTATTTTATCATCTCTAAACTGGTCTACATCCCCCTTTACTCTAACACTCGAGAAAAGTTTATCTCATGACTATTGAACTCTCCATAAACAGGTACTAAGACCTCTTTCTAAGATGTTTCTGTTGACCTCTTCTCATTGGTTCCTAAGGCTGCTTCATCTAGATCTTTAGGAAAACTACACTTGCACCAACCTATGTCATATTGGCAGCTCAATTATACAATCTAGGCACATATAAAAAAATCTTAACCTCAATTGGGACCTCGTCTGGCCACATACCATCTTAAGTGTACCTCTTACTAATCTACCTTCATCTCTTTCCTCTATGGGCCATAATACCATATTTTCATTGCAAGGTACCACTTTCATCTCCTCACCTATTTCAGGTCAAACCTACTAGATCACATCTCAAAAATAACACCATCATCCTCATGTTTCAATCTTTTGATCACGACACTCATCTCAAATTCAAGCTTTGTCTAGTACTAAACACGGATATGAATATGATTGCTCACACTTTATACTACTTGAGACTACTAGAAAAGTCAAGAAACACTCACCCACTATGATCTAACGACAAGTAGAAAGTCTTTAGCCCTGCGTCTACCTACCTGATTACCTTCACCTTCAATTTCACAACTTAAGTACTATTTACTCACTGCAAATTACCTCTCAAATAGTTCTATTACCTTCTCAATACCATGGGGTTCACCCTTCAAAAATTCATAAGTTTGGCTTGGGTCTATCACCTCATGAATACTCTACTCTCTAATTCCACACACATATTTAGTCTTCTGTAACACGATGGCACATCGACATCAACTCTATCCTAGTTAAAAGTATACTATATCTCATCATGAGTAGTAACTATTCCTCTTACTTCTATCAAGAACTCTATAATTATTATTATTCCTTATTCTACTCATAAAGGAACTCATCCTTATAACTTACTAGGTGCATGATTGCAATAACATAATCCGCCCCATCACTATCTCTCTTTCATAGATTTCTATACCTCTGCATGTTTTTCTCTTAACTTAAGGGCACTTTTTACTACTACTGCTCATAATCCTGTAATTCATACTATCTTTTAGGGTGAAAATATTACCCAACTCTAAAACACACTTTCTCGTAAGGGTCTCACCTGAATAATGCAAAGAGAAGAGAGTACATCTCAATTTTAGCTCAAACGCATGATTCATATGAATGTGAGTGCATTCTTTCGAACTCAATAGTAAACTCACTTATAGTCTCTTATCAAGCCCCACTAGAGTCTCATGACTTCCTCAAGATTTTTGCTAGGAATAACTCATCCATAAGGATCTTGAGCTTTACCTTTCAACCTCCTTTAGTATGATGGGTAGTCAAATGGATATGCGAACGCACGAGTTAGAATAAGTCTTTATGACATAGTTCTATTACACGATTAAAAGTATGAAGAAGGGAAACTTTTCTTAAATGCCTAAAGTCCCTCATTTATAGAAGTGGGGGACCTCACAACCATAAACAAGACCCTACTGACATGACTTCATACACACCCTAGGAAACTTGAACTTTGTACTCTGATACCCAATTTGTCATGACCCTAACCTACACCCTGGACGTGGCCGGCACTCGAGAACCATTGTTGGTCCCCAAGCGAACGCTTATCCTGGCTGACTACAAGCGGAAGAATAACTCAAGCATACATAAGCTTAAAACTAAATTAAATTTCATTGAACTCAAATATTCAACCTTTTAAAAAGTCTGTACAATACTCAAAAGAAAGTAAATATAGAAAACTCCTCAACTCCGTCTATCTATGAAACCTCTACTATTACAGAAGGATTTTGGGGCAAGACCCACGACATCTCAAAACTACTAACTGTAAGGTAAAGGTGAAGTCATTTGGAATATAAGAAGGATCACCAAAGCTGACTGGAATATCACATGACCTCAAACAAACACCTGTTGATGATCTTGAATACCTGTATCTACATCATTTACCAAATGGTGTCGGTACATTGAATGTACAAACATGTAAGGGGAACTCTAAAGTATAAACATAAGCTTGAACTGATAAAAAGGGAGTATACTTAGCTCGTCTCATATCATTCAACTCGACTCAACTCAAGAATACTCAACTCACAGATACTCAACTCAAAGATACTCAACTCAACTCAAGGACACTCAACTCAAAGGTACATAACTCGAAGATACTAAACTCAACAAAAGGATAAACCAAAAATAAAAGATGCAATATATGAAAAACTTTTAAACCATTAGATAATAGTTCAATTTTATGTAAAAATATAATAATAATTCAATTGTATGTAAATATACAATAATAACTCTTATTTGGGAGATTCTCTAATAAAAAACTATCACTATGAGCTACATGATGATATAAAGTCTTGCCCACGCTACGAGAACTGGCCTATACCTTGCTGGAGTATAAGACATCCACAACTAAGTGGATCCACTAAGCTATGCATAAACGCAATAAGGAATCATTTGAAAAGTATGACCCTTTTTACCCATGTTGGCATATATGGTTTATGAGGATTTTGAGATGTCTGAACTCGTCCACATATCGGTGCTCAATACTACTCCCAATAATATAACTCATGATCATATGCTTAGAAACATTCCCTCATCCTCAAACTTTGAGATTATTACTCAAATGGTTTTCTTAAAAGAGATAGTTCTCAAAACTCCTCATGAACTCGTTTGGAATTCAAAGTTTCCTCTCATTTTAAATGTAAAAACATTTACTCTTGGGAATACTTAGTTTCCTTATATTCATTTTGAAAAATGAAACTCGACTCTCCTCATCCTCATACTCATTTACTCAAGTCTTTAAACAAATTATAAATAATTGTAAAAGACTTCTTAAACTAGGGTTCATGCCGAATTATGGACGTGAACGACTCAATTCAAGGGTTTCAATAACCATATATAGGACTCAATACTCATAACTTGATAACTCCATAACTCAAGGACTCAATGATACTACTCATTTCAAGAATGCTCAACTCATAGGGTTCATGCTGTATTATAGGCATGAACAACTCAACTCAAGGAAATTCATGTGTAACATGTAGTAGTCCTATAATTAGGAATATAATCTCAAAAGTATTAGGAACTCAACACTTAAGAACTTAGAACTCAAAGATACTATTCCTCTCAAAGGTACTCAATTTATGGAGTTCATGCGGAATTATAGGCATGAACAACTCGACCCAAGGATGTCAATAATAATGTAGTCTCATGAATACACTCTTCTCATTCTCATTTCACTTACTCAAGTATTGAAATAACTTATAAATAATTGCAGAAGACTCCTCGAGAAGACTCAAAGGAACTTTCTCAAACTTTACTCTTAACTCTACCTCAAATTTGAATCTTGAATTCAATGATCATCATTATGATATATAGGATTTCTCGATGATTAGATATAGTTTGGATATTTAAAATCAAGAAAATAGGGAAGATATGTTTTAAAAGAATTCACACGGAATGAATGACGGAAAATGAACGGGGGAAAATGACCCAGGCGCAATCCTGGCATAGGGTGCCAGCCCTAAATCAACTGTGGTCCATTTCTGGCGCACTGTAGGCTTGGCACGCCATCCCTCATGGTGTACTGCAGGCATGGCGCGCAAGCCCTCCTAGTGTATCCATGGCGTGGCGCGCCACCCTTGCCCAGAATGTTCTAACAATTTTTTCTTCTCTACTTTTTGCCTTAATTCACCTAGAATCAATTGATTTCTTCCAAACTCCTTTATATTCGTATACCCAACATAAGTAAATGAAAATATACTCAAAGTCATTACATTCACCTCAAGAACTCATCAAATCTCATTATTAAAGATTTAAGAACGAAACTTCAAGAAACTCATCAAGAAATAAATGGATTTTCACGGATAAACTTAACTCAAGAAACTCATGATTGGCATGAGTGTGAATGAACCCTTCACTATGAAAGCTTACATACCTCGTAGGGATCAATTTATTGGAAAAATTGCTCGAAGATCACAAGAATCTTGAACGAACACTTGAACTTCTCCTTTTTCATCTCTTGAACTTCTCTCTAAAACCCTAAGTGTGTTTAGGAATTGTGAAAACTGATCTAAATCAGTTTAGACCCATATTTGAGTGAAAGAAACATTTAAGGCTAATGGGGTAAGGAAAAGACCAAAATACCCTTCCTTAATTCTAATGAATTTTCTTAATCGGACAGGCTGAACTCAAACAAACATATCTCCCTCATCCAAACTCAAAATTTAGCAAACTCGATGGCGTTGGAAAGATGAATCAAAGTTCTTCGATTTGATACCTCATGGGCCACCTAACTCATTATGTGCTAAAAGTTATGGTAGTTTGAAGTTGACCCAAAACTTAAAAGAACTTATAGATTACTTGAATGAATTTCTCTTCAGTAATTTTTGGAACTCGAGGTGCTACATCTAGTTACCTTGACACCTAAGAAAATTTAAGTTCCTAGGTAAAATCATACTCGCAACGAAGAATGGTTCAAGTATTAGCTTAAAAAACTTTGGGGTGTTACATATTTGATCCCTCTCCTCCATGAGATTACTATGGGATTGTATGGAAATAGTTTTAGTGGACATGAAAAGACTGAATTTCTTAACTAAGAAAAAAGTTGTCACGACCTAGACCGTCGTCATTGGCACCCACACTAACCCTCCGGTGGGAGAATCATCACTACAACCTAAACTAAACAACTTAATGAAAACCTAGGCATTTAAAGATACAAAAGTAGGTTTAAATGAAAATAAAAATGGAGTCCCCATAAACTCCAAGGGTTCAACTAAAACAATGAACCATAAGTAATGCGGAAATTCAACTTCAATAACCTGAAAGTCATTGTACCAAAACTCTGATTAACTAATAAGTCTAGGAAAAGGGGGCGCAACCCTGAAAACTAAACAACACCCTAAACAAATAGTCTGAGACCGAAAAGAGGGGACTTAAACAAGAGCAATCCATGGCAGCCTAAAAGAATTAGCTCACTCTTGAATCTGGTCACGCTCAAAAGTCACCTAACTGAGGCCTGTCAGTAGCCGTCTGAAGATGCCATGTACTCAACAAAGAAAGAACAAGTACAATATTAGTACACAACCACATTGTACTGGTAGGATCACACAACTATCCGAATAAGCACAACATATATCAGAATCTCAATAAGGTAAACATGACATGTACTGATTGTAAACACAGTTATCATTTCAAGAGCAACGTACAAATCCACATTCTCAACAATAAGTAAATATGACAATTCAATGGTCCTCTCATGGAACCCATACCCAAACTGTTAGTATACCGGAACGTGGTACCTGATCCATATTAGTGTACCGGATGTGACACCCAATCCCATATATGCACCGGAACGTGGCACCCAATCCAAGTTAGTGTGTTGTACGTGACACTCGATCCAAGTTAGTGTGTCGGAACGTGACACTCGATCCATTAAACCACAAGCACAATCACACTCATATGTACATTATCATAATCATACAACCAAGTGTTAAATCATAACATACATTTATTCATTCTCCCTCATCTCATTAGGTTTGATCAACAATGTTTCATTCACATACATACATGCATTACAATGAAGCAATTACCAACGTACATCACACAAACATGAAATCACAACCATCACCTACCTCGAAACAAAGCTTGAATCCTCCTAAGAAACTTGATTCTTCCCAGTCTGGATTCTTTCCGCTTGTTCTAGGTCTACAAATAATCAATTCAATACGAGGATCAATAATTCAGGTCTAAATTACCCGAATTATAACAAACCCAAACCCAAGACCCAACTCATGATCCTAAGGTGCAACTAGGGCTTTTCCCACCATCCAATTTGGTTTAAAACCCTCCCCCAACAATATATAATCAAGATTCTACGTTCTACGGATCGAAAAAATGGATTTGGGGAGTGAAAACCTTACCATTAGCACCAAAAGTTGTGGGAAGCTGTCAAGAAACCATCTGGGGTCGTCTCCTAGCTCTCAAGAATAAAACTTGCAGAAAATAACATTTTTTGGTTTTATTTCTGACTTAAGTCACCACTGTCCCTCTATGGTGGCACCCATCCCGCCACAGCGGCATCGCTCTGGCGGGAATAATCCTGCCTTAGCGGCTTGCACAAAAACAGTGAGTCGAATTAAGAGTTTCAAACCCCTATTTCACCACACACCTTCATCCTATGATACTCACAAAATACCCGTTCACGCTAAGATCAGTTTATGGAGTTCTACTCACCTGAATTTGATTCTGTAAAGTCGTACAATTTCCTTAACGTCTTAGCTATCCACTCATGTGATCATATTCATAATTAGATCTCTCGTTCATTACTATATCTCCCTAGACCTCACTGAATCCAATTTCGTCCAAATCTGGACTAGGCTAAGATTTCTCAAGTTACTACAAAAAAGTTTTTCGGCTCAAATTCTTTCCCCATTGGCTTTTCCATAACGACAGGAACAGGTCGTTACAATAGATACCAATTTACCCATCACTCGTCCCCGAGTGACAAACTAGGAGAAAAGAGCTAAGGTAGGAGTAAAGTAGTATCTGAATCGTCGAATAACTGGGGTTACTTGTGTCGCATTTCCTTCTCGGTCTCCCAAGTAGCTTCCTCAACCGGACGATACTTTCATAGAACTTTTACGAACTTTATCTCCTTGGTCCTTAGACCAACCAATTGAATACCTACACATCCTTCCATACAATGCCTCAATGAAGTCATCTTAATACTCGAGTGATAATTATTACTGTATATAAACTTAACTAACAACATAAGCGATTCTCACTAACCAAAGTTGATCGTAACCACGTCTGCAACATGTTATCAAGGAACTTAACAAAATCATTAGGACGAATCCTTTCTCACATAAGCATGATAAAATTATAAATCAATACTCGCAACAATTAGAAGTGAACCTGAACCAACCAACACACACTCATAATACCCAATAATCATAGTTCTTATCAACATCTCTATCTCACAACATAAATTTCCATGAGCTTAAAACACTAAAATTTGGTCTTTAGACATCAGATACTCATTGAGGGATATGTCCAAGCATACAAACCCTCTAGTAACACTATCAGAATGTTGGATTTAGTAATTGTGATTGTAGATTACCCTTAAGAACAGTAGAATTGGACCCAATGATCTCCACATTCAACCACACATAATCTATACATGACCTTGACGACAAGATAAATAGTAAGATTATCGAACAACCATAAATACGCATGGTAGCTCTTTTATAAATTCTCATAAGCAAGGTGGTACATGAAATACTTTAACAACTCCAAGACAACATGAAATATGTCATCTAAAATAACCAAGTCTTCCCAATCAACCCACTCAACCCCGAGAACACCGCAGGATTGGTACCCCTATCCACCGCTAGGGATCTACCCGTAAAAGTCAAAACGCACGTGATCTTAGTTAGTGAAACATACTCACCACCGTGTACAAAACAAAATAGATGGTCACATAAGAATTTTACGGAATAACACTAAAGGTTTTCCTTTGAAGAGTCTATACCAACCATNCGCAACAATTAGAAGTGAACCTGAACCAACCAACACACACTCATAATACCCAATAATCATAGTTCTTATCAACATCTCTATCTCACAACATAAATTTCCATGAGCTTAAAACACTAAAATTTGGTCTTTAGACATCAGATACTCATTGAGGGATATGTCCAAGCATACAAACCCTCTAGTAACACTATCAGAATGTTGGATTTAGTAATTGTGATTGTAGATTACCCGTAAGAACAGTAGAATTGGACCCAATGATCCCCACATTCAACCACACATAATCTATACATGACCTTGACGACAAGATAAATAGTAAGATTATCGAACAACCATAAATACGCATGGTAGCTCTTCTATAAATTCTCATAAGCAAGGTGGTACATGAAATACTTTAACAACTCCAAGACAACACGAAATATGTCATCTAAAATAACCAAGTCTTCCCAATCATCCCACTCAACCCCGAGAACACCGCAGGATTGGTACCCCTATCCACCGCTAGGGATCTACCCGCAAAAGTCAAAACGCACGTGATCATAGTTAGTGAAACATACTCACCACCGTGTACAAAATAAAATAGATGGTCACGTAAGAATTTTACGGAATAACACTAAAGGTTTTCCTTTGAAGAGTCTATACCAGCCATTTCCATTGAGTTGACTCCACATACTCTTCACATCATTCCATTGAAGTCCACACTCTCATACTAACAACCATCATGAACACTCCGACCATTTACCCTACTATAAACCAACACTTTTAAATGAAAACCTTTCTTAGGGACATAACAATCAACAATAATAAACTTTACGACTCAACCCAGGTGTAAGTCCTTTCAAATGCTCAATACCGGATACAATTGATCATTTCTCACTTGCCAATTCATACCTTGACAAACTATATCACCACAAATATGTCACGACCCATGGGTACCCCCTAGATGTAACATGGAGTACTTGAACCCAAAGGGGTCTCATACAAGCCCTTAGCATAATCATAAACATAGGTCATAGAAATCATGCGAAATTTAAATTTTTTTACAATTGAAATCTTTTCATTTATCTCAAAAATAGGAGTCTAACATTATCTCAATGAACCATCTATTACAATAAAATTTCAATAAAAGGGCATAACCCTTTTACAATAAAGTCTCTAAGTAGAATATATGAAAGGAAACTAGAAATGAATAATGTCTTGTCCTCGAATCATGAGGACTCACCAAAGTTGGAGAATAGTCGATCCAAGCTTTACTTGAAAGGAGAAGTACACCTCAACGACCAGAACCTACACTTATAAGAAAATGTAGAAAATATGGGTTAGCACAAATATTGTACTAAGTATGGAAGCCATGCATAAAAATCCTTAAAACATGCTTAAAGAGGGACATTTAGTTCAAACCAAGCATTTATCAAGTTTAAAAGTCATCATGCACATTTATGAAGAAACATAAGTCATACCATAACATAAGCAACCCAAGACTATACTTGTGCAATGCATAGGTAAGATCCCATAATCTTACTTAGTGCTAAGTACCACCTTTAGACCACCAACATCATACATATATTTACCTTGACCACAGCATTAGCCAACATTCACGCAAAGTCATACTTAACAATAATTCACATCATACATGCATAATTCATAAGTCGTCATAGCATAAGAGAATCTTACCACAACCACTCTTGAAGCCTACTAGTGCAATGCACAAATGAAGTACCATACCTCCACTCATACTAAGTTGTACCTCTTAAGAAGTCATAGTTATAGTTCATGTTCTTGTCATATTCATATTCCCATCATATAAGGAAACCTAGCCTTAACTGACATAGACCATGCGAGCTACATGGAATCCGGAGTCTTAGCCCCACTCCAAAAAAGAGGTGTCCTACTTGCCTAAGGTAGAACTAACATATTATCTTTTAGGTAGATACATTGGCTAAAGATTTATGTGTGCACATAGTTATGGGATAAGGAGATTGCTACTAGAAACCCATACTTTCTAACAAATAGGTTTGCATCTCATGAGATACTTACTTTGGGAAGCCAGACTTTCTAACGTAAAAGCTTTCATCTCATTTTCATCTCCGCTCAGTGCTAAGCATAATTCCCTTTAACGTTCATATTAAGCCTTTACTTAAGTTCATGCTCATGAAAAAATGCACTAGGCACTCCAAGTAACATAGCATCATAATAGCTCATAGATTCATTAGGTGAGAATGTCCTTTCAACCTGAGAATCATCATCATGTGAGTAAACCTTTCACATCATATTCATAGTATTTCATGAGAATAGCCTTTCAATCAACACAAAAACCTTATCATTATCCTAGACAATTCATACAAGGTCATGTGTAAGGGTAAGGGGAGAATGATCTTTCAACAATACCACAATTTACACAATAGTCTTAGGATCTTCACTTTCTAAGTGAATCATAAGTTCATACACCATTTTCATCCACATGTACAAACCCTTAGAATTTACCCTTCAAGGGTCATGAATCATGTCTCACAATCACACCTAGAAACACTACAGTAGGCATGAATAATAACATGATTTCAATAATTAAAGTAACATAAACATGATTCATAACATTCATCTTGCATCAATACACCCATCACAATTCATGAAATTGGGTCATGGGGAAATTCATGAGTTCATGGTGAATTTTGTCATAAAATCACCAATAAACAACAANTACAGTAGGCATGAATAATAACATGATTTCAATAATTAAAGTAACATAAACATGATTCATAACATTCATCTTGCATCAATACACCTATCACAATTCATGAAATTGGGTCATGGGGAAATTCATGAGTTCATGGTAAATTTTCTCATAAAATCACCAATAAACAACAATACAATCATAATAATAGTCAATTGACTTATTGAAATCATTTTTAGGAAGAACCCATGTTACAGATTGAAAACCCTAGATTTTAAAGAATCTAGTAATTTGAAATAGAGAATTTTAGGGCTTCATGGAAGAAATCTATCCATGAATCAAGACCCCCATACCTTATTTGAATATTTCCCCACGAATTGGAGTTGAGAAGGAGAGTTCTTGAGCTCTAGCCTTCAAGTTCTTGGTCTTCTTCAATGGAGGATTTCTAGTTAGAGAAATATTGGAGAGGAGAGGATTTGGGAATTTGATTTTGGGGTTTGAGTATAATGACTTAGTTTTAGGGAAATTGACTTAAAATCAACTTATCTAGTACCCCCAAGAATACCCAAAATAACCCCACTTTAATTGGACTAAAAAGGAATTGACCTTGTTGACCCTCATTTAAGTTCCCCCCGTCAGGCTTCACGAGCCTCTTCTTGAGGTGTGGTGATGACCACACAAAGGTGGCATGAGGCTCACAAGCCTAAGGCATTACCACAAGGGGTCCACGAGCCATGGTCAAGACCACGACCGTGGTCCCTCTCGTGGTTCTTGAGGCAGTGGCCTTGCCACTAGGGACCATTTTCTCAATGCCCAAGTCATCTTCACGAAGGGCTCCACGAGCCATGGTCCCTTCAGTGAAGGTGAGGCAGTAGTTTGGTCATTTGGGACTCTTCTCCTTTGGCCAAGGCAACTCCACGAGCCCACTTCACGAGCCGTGGTGAGGACCACGGTCCGTGGTCCTATTCATGAAGGGTGAGGCAGTGTGCTAAAGCTAGGGGAAGCCTTGGCCTTTGGCTTTGGCTTGGCCCCTTTGCCTTGGCACTTTCCTCTTGGCCATGACTCTTGTAACCCTGATACTTGACGTTCACCCTCACGTTTAGGCTCTAGTTTAACCTACCATTTTCCAGAGTGTTACATTATCTCCCCCTTAGGAACGTTTGTCCTCGAATGAAGATTTAGACACCTTACAGAATTAAAGACTGAAGACTAGCAGCCCACCAAGCATGCAGCATCAAAATAATGAATAATTCAAATGAGGAAACATCAACTTCATTTCAAGACATAGCAATGCAACACAAGGAAGTAAGAGCTAGATCCACAACCCATTATGCACAAAACTCATCATTTCACATAAGCATAGGAGGAATTGCCTTCTCCAACTAAAGTAAGCTCAACACAACATTATGGAGCCAACATGCCATATCATCACAAGTATAGCAAATCCTGTTCATCAAATCATCTCATGAGGTCAAATATGCAATCATCATACTACAATACACAACAACATGAAGAACATATACATATTTCATGAAAACTCAATTTATGCCAAATATGAGTTCTCACAAGAACATGCACATCTTAAGGGAATCACACAGAACACTCATAACACATATGACTTCCCAAAACACCAAACTCAAGAAAACTACTTACCTAGAGTTTGAATAGGAGTAGAAGGAAAAAATGAGGATAGCGGGACTTCATATCGGCCTCGGCCTCCCATCTAGCACCCTCAACTAAGTGATTTCTCCATAAAACCTTAACGGAAACTACTTCTTTGTTCCTCAACCTCTTAACTTCCCGGTCTAGAATTTCTACCGGAATCTCTTCATACGAACGAATCTCATCATTTCCCAAACCTTCCAAAGGAATGATGGATACCGGATCACTAAAGCACTTCTTAAGCATAGAAACATGAAATACCGGGTGAACCGGAGCCAACTCATTTGGCAAGTCCAATTCAGAGGCCACTTTCCCAATACGATTCAAAATTTTATAGGGACCCACATACCGGGGACTAAGTTTCCCCTTCTTTCCAAACCTCATCACATCTTTCATAGATGATATTTTCAAGTAGACCCAATCATTGACTTCAAATTCTAGGTCCCTTCTTCTAACATCGACTTAAGACTTTTGTCAACTTTGGGTCGTCCTTAACCTCTCTCTAATGAGTCGGACCTTTTCAATGGCCTCATAAACTAATTTGGGACCAAGTAGAGCAACTTCACCTACCTCATACCACCTAATCGGAGATCTACACCTCCTACCATACAATGCTTCAAATGGTGCCATGGAAATACTTGAGTAGTAACTATTATTTTAGGCAAGCTCAATCAATGGAAGATGGTCATCCCAACTACCCTTGAAGTCAATCACACATGCCCTCAACATATCTTCTAAGGTTTGGATGGTACGTTCCGCTTGACCATCGGTTTGGGGATGAAAGGCCATGCTAATCTTAACCTTAGTACCAAGCCCTTTTTGGAATGCCTTCCAAAAGTATGAAGTAAATTGAGTACCTCGATCTGAAATGATACATAAAGGAACCCCATTCAACTTCACTATGTCCTTGATATACAATTTGGCATAGTCTTCCACCGAAAAGGAAACCTTGACGGGAATAAAGTTGGCAGATTTTAGCATTCTATTGACGATGACCCAAATAGAATCATGTTGCCTCCTAGTACGAGGCAAGCCCACTATAAAATCCATATTCACATCCTCCCACTTCTGAGTGGGAATATCTATCTCTTGGGACAAACCTCCGACGGGCCTTTGGTGCTGGGCCTTAACTTGTTGGCAATTTTGACACTTGGCTACAAAACCCGCTATATCATTCTTCATACCATTCCATCAATAGACTTTTGATGCTTATCGTGACCAACGACACTAATCTACGGTTCAAGTGTCTACGATCATCAATAATATTGTAACCCAACCAAGGGTTGGGGTCGTGTCCCAAATGAGTGGTACTAAAAATAGTAGTTAGGTTAGAATTTTGTTTTAGTTAGCTGTAGTTTGAGAAATTATTGAATAGAAACAAAGTAAATTCAAGTGGGTGACACAAAAGTGTCAAATATCTAAGGGGGTTTTGTCACAAGTAGCTAAAACAACAAAAATAAAGAGAAAATCAAGTATGGGAAAAAGTTCTTGGGGTGTGACCGCAATATATATTGATATAAATCGTTAGATACATGCTTTCAATAGGAAATTTGCNGTCACAAGTAGCTAAAACAACAAAAATAAAGAGAAAATCAAGTATGGGAAAAAGTTCTTGGGGTGTGACCGCAATATATATTGATGTAAATCGTTAGGTACATGCTTTCAATAGGAAATTTGCAAGGTAATAGTGACTAGGCTAAGCTTTAGATGGAAATAAGTTCCTCTCGGGCAACTTACCCCGTTTCAAATGGGTTTCTCTCGGACATCCATTTGCCGCACGAAGACCAGGCTACGCCTTACCCCACTTACTCTCTCGAGCTGAGTGTTAGGATATGGGACTAGGGTTTACCCTCTCAGGCTGAACCTTATGTCGACCCACTCCTTAGGCCATCAGTCTAGTGGTCTTGGTTTCGCGACCTCCCTCTCGGGCAAGCCAAAAACACATGGGTGGTTTTATATTTGCAACTACAAACCCTTTAGATTTAACCACAACCACTAGGTGAAATCACCATTAAACTACATCTAACCTATCAGCAAGTAAGACCCAAGAATAATATCAACACATATTTGCTAAATCACACCCCAAGAATGGGGGGTTTTAGCCACACATCAAGAAATAAGCAATTACACCTAAAATGATAACAAAATCAAATGGGTGCAAGAAATTAAACCTTGATTTAAGCAAAGGAAGAAGAATAGAGAAGACCTACTTCTAATTTGGGGAAGATAAACTCCTTTCTTTAAGTCTCCCAAAAACCCTCTCCAAACTTTAGAGAAAAATATGAACAAGCTAATATTGTAAGTGTAAAAACTACAATAATGTTCAGACCCCTAAAAACTAGTAAAGAGCTAGTATTTATAGATTCAGAAATTTGTGCTATAGTGGGTCATTCAGCGACATTAGTCGGAATCACCGATCAACTCAGCGATTCACCCTTCTTCTGGTTCATCGCCTTTTGTGCTTTGCCTTCAACATATTTTTGTCCTGGATCATTGGACAGTATATCCCTGCTTTGCGGAACTGTTCGGTGACACGCCGACTACACCTTTCATCACCTTTTTGATCCTCTTCCTTTAGGGCTTCGTGTACTGGAACAAAGGGCAGAGTATGTCCCTTTAGCGACTCGCCAAGTGTGCTTGGCGAAGCTCAGGCTTCAGTTTCTTCGTTCTTTTCAGCCTTTTTGCTCCTTTTTGCGCGTAAGTGTCCATGCTTTCACTCAAACTTCAAATCTTTGAAACGTAAGAGTTTTCATTAGATATTGAGATAAAATAAGCATTTGAGAACACTATTTTTATTAAAATAATCCCCTAAATGAGTACAATTTGTGGACTCATCAACGCCCCCAACTTAAACTTTTGCTTGATCTCAAGTAAAACTCAAGTTCAACAGTTTAAATAGGATGTTTCAAATAGTGCTACATAAGACTAAATCCTTAACATACATAACAAGACTCAAACTACTCATGCAAAAATCAATTGTGTACTAAAATATTCAAGTTATGACACACCATTACCAAAGATTCTCATGCTCACAATACTTGCTACTAATGCAAGTTCAAGCTCAACCACAGTGTCAGAATGCCCTCACACAAAGAATGATTCCATATTTACACACACAAGTTAATCAATTTCAGATCAAGAATCAGATGCAATGCTCACACTCAGAAAGAGGAACACAATGCATGTTTTTACCCATAGGTTTGCCCTTATTTTCCAATTGATCTTCGATTCGTCTTAATCAAGATCAAAAATGTCTTTTCAAGACTTGTAATGGGGCTGAGTGCAAAGGTATGGTCATTTTAGGCTCAGTGACTAAAGATCCTCATGAATTGTGGAGCTTTCAACACTTCCTTTTCTTCACCTTCTTCTATCAATTTTTCTACTAGTGCTTCTAAGTCAAACTATTATTCAATCAATGAATTGCTTGGAAACTCCATTTCTTTTGGACTTTTATTCCACAGTCTTCTTTTTCATTTTTTTTATATATATGGAGGGCTTCCATTTTTACCCAACACCCTGAGTTAGAAGAGACTTTTCTTGCATTTCTTGACTTCTCCTTCTCCTTTTCACCACACCCCCAACTTAAGCTTTTGGCTTAAGTTGGCTATTCACTACATCACAAGTCATGAGGATTACAGGTGGTGGTTGAATAGAGGTCTAGGTTTTATCAAGTTTTCTTTCAAAGAAGGGTAAGGCTCAAGGGGTGTTCAAAAGAGTTTCACATGCTCACGGGTGGGTCACAAAAGAGGTATATGTTAAATTGGTTCACACTCTTTAAAGTTGCCTAAGATCATTTCAAGAGCACACCTTACTAAATCAATCAGACTAACAGGGTAAATTCTAGGTTTATTCATGCGTGGTACAAAGTAGTTCATCACACAAGGCATTGATACTAAAGCCAAGAAAGACTACACACTTCGCTAGTGTGCAACGATCATCACAAGAGAACTCAATTTGTTACATGGCTAATCACAACGAGATGCAAAGAGCTCATATATTGCCTATGTAACTTCATTTGGTCTCATTGTAGCCGCACATTCATGTTTGTTCGATTGAGAGCACTATTTAAGTCATCGGTATTGATCGAAACCGAGACTTAAATTTGTATGAGAACATCCACTTTCAACACGAGCGGTGGCGAAAATTTTTGAAAAAACAAAAATTTATCGGAATGGTCAAAATTATTTTGTAATTAAACCAAAAGAAAGTCATAAGCTCAAAGAATCGCAAAGCAGTTTTTTAAAAACACAATTAAAAACAGACAACTCAAATGTACACCAAGACACAAGTATCCGAAACAAGCAAAACAAGGTAGGCCTCACTCCACCACAAATAGAAACATTTGTCCTCAAATGCAAATAACAGAAAGAAATCATTGCGAATGAGTACAAAATTGCTAAAAATAAATTCGGGGTTCGGAAAACCAACCTTAGATGCCGATTAAAATACTTTTGAAATGCTAGGAGGCAATGTAATCCACTCCAAGCACTAATTATCGACTAAAATACTAAAGGCAAGCAATAATCTACAAAATATTACCTTGATGTGAAGTTGAGAAGTTAAAAAGGAGGGAGAGTGGGAAAATTTAAAAATTCTGAGATTTTTGGCACTTTATAACCGTTCAGTTCTTGTCCGTTCGGCGATGTTAGTCAACTCACCAACTCACTCAGCGGTCCGCTGAGTGGTCATTTATCTCGCCCTTTCTTCAAAATCTTCAATTTTTTGGGGGGTGAGATCGACGATCTGCATCGAAATCGCCAAGCAGGTTGGCGATGCGCCGAGCTGCTTTTCGAGTTCACCGAGGTTTACAAGCTCTGTACAACTTTTGTATTGAGCCAAACGACGGATCCAGCCAGGCTCGCGGACCTGTTGAGAGACTCGCGGAATAGACTTTCTGCTCGCCAACTTGAGATTTTCCACGCTTTCCTCGGTTTATCTACGACATCAACACACCATTATTTATAAAATTAAAATCCTAAATTTATGACCTTGGGTTGCCTCCAAAGAAGTGCCTTATTTAACGTCGTGGCACGACGCAACTCCTCACTCAAGTTCCATTAGTGAGGTTTGCATCATTTTCATAAGGCCACCCTTCTTTTGGCTCTAGGTAAAGGACCTGCATACACAAACAATAAACAAAGAAAACCAAAATTAAAAGTAAAATTAGTAAAAACTACACTAAAAACAACATAAAGCTCTAGTTAACTACATTTTCACGTGACACCACTCCCTGGAAGTGGCGCCATTTTGAAGCTTATCGTGACCAACGACACTAACCTATGGTTCGAGTGTCTACGATCGTCAATAATATAGTAAACCAACCAAGGGTTGGGGTCGTGTCCCAAGGGAGTGGTAGTGAAAATAGTAGTTAGGCTAGAATTTTGTTTTAGTTAGCTGTAGTTTGAGAAATTATTGAATAGAAACAAAGTAAATTCAAGTGAGTGACATAAAAGTGTCAAATATCTAAGGGGGTTTTGTCACAAGTAGCTAAAACAACAAAAATAAAGAGAAAATCAAGTATGGGGAAAAGTTCTTGGGGTGTGACCGCAATATATATTGATATAAATCGTTGGGTACATGCTTTCAATAGGAAATTTGCAAGATAATAGTGACTAGGCTAAGCTTTAGATGGAAATAAGTTCCCTCTCGGGAAACTTACCACGTTTCAAATGGGTTCCTCTCGGACACCTACTTGGCGCATAAAGACCAGCCTACGCCTTACCCCACTCACTCTCTCGAGCTAAGTGTTAGGATATGGGACTAGGGTTCACCCTCTCGGGCTGAACCTCATGTCGACCCACTTCTTAGGTCATCAGTCNACATGCTTTCAATAGGAAATTTGCAAGATAATAGTGACTAGGCTAAGCTTTAGATGGAAATAAGTTCCCTCTCGGGCAACTTACCCCGTTTCAAATGGGTTCCTCTCGGACACCTACTTGGCGCATGAAGACCAGCCTACGCCTTACCCCACTCACTCTCTCGAGCTAAGTGTTAGGATATGGGACTAGGGTTCACCCTCTTGGGTTGAACCTCATGTCGACCCACTTCTTAGGTCATCAGTCTAGTGGTCTTGGTTTCGCGACCTCCCTCTCGGGCAAGCCAACAGCTCATGGGTGGTTTTGTATTTGCAACTACAAACCCTTTAGATTTAACCACAACCACTAGGTGAAATCACCATTAAACTACATCTAACCTATCAGCAAGCAAGACCCAATAATAATATCAACACATATTTGCTAAATCACACTCCAAGAATGGGGGGTTTTAGCCACACATCAAGAAATAAGCAATTACACCTAAAATGATAACAAAATCAAATGGGTGCAAGAAATTGAACCTTGATTTAAGCAAAGGAAGAAGAATAGAGAAGACCTACTTCCAATTTGGGGAAGATGAACTCCTTTCTTCAAGTCTCCCAAAAACCCTCTCCAAACTTAAGAGAAAAATATGAACAAGCTAATATTCTAAGTGTAAAAACTACAATAATGTTTGGACCCCAAAAAGCTAGTAAAGATCTAGTATTTATAGATTAAGAAATTTGTGTTGTAGCGGGTCATTCAGTGACATTAGTCGGAATCGCCGATCAGCTCGGTGATTCACCCTTCTTCTGGTTCATCGCCTTTTGTGCTTTGCCTTCAGCATGTTTGTGTCTTGGATCATTGGGCAGTATATCCCTGCTTTGCGGAACTGTTCAGTGACACGCCGACCGCGCCTTTCATCACCTTTTTTATCCTCTTCCTTTAAGGCTTCGCGTACTGGAACAAAGGGTGGAGTATGTCCCTTCGGCGACTCGCCAAGTGTGTTTGGTGAAGCTCAAGCTTCAGTTTCTTCGTTCTTTTCAACCTTTTGGTTCTTTTTTGCGCGTAAGTGTCCATGCTTTCACTCAAACTTCAAATACCTGAAACTTAAGAGTTTTCATTAGATATTGAGATAAAATAAGCATTTGAGGACACCATTTCTATTAAAATAAAGCCCTAAATGAGTTCATTTTGTCAACTTATCAATTCCCATAGGTCACGGCATATCTTGGTGGCTCTCGGATGAATAAATTATTGCGAACCATAAGCTTCTATAAAAGACTTGGTCGTTGAGGCCACAACTTGTTAAAATGCAACTGAACTATAAACATAAGTCTACAAAGCCTCTAAAAGATAGAAAACGTTAGAGTACGTCGGGACAGATCCCTCCTTACTCTTAACTACGATACAATACCCAAAATGAATCTACCAAAGACTCGATAAAGCTCCGAATCATTTTGGAGCTCACCAAAAGTAGTTGAGTGTTGTGTGCTCCTACCGAGGAGGTCTACTAGCTGAAGTACATGTGCCTGCAACATGAAATGCAGCGTCCCTCGTGAGGGACGTCAGTACGAGAAAATGTACTGAATATGTAAGACAATAACATATATAAAATGAGATTTCGAATGAAACCAAATATCAATATATGTGCACATAAATCAGAACAGAAGACCACCTTTATTACCTCTTGTCGGATCATGTATGTTACATTCCTGTCTTTACCATTTCTATACCAGCACATAGGAGAATAATTACACAAGTATATAGTACTAAACATATAATTAAGTAATTCTATATACTAAGATAAAGGGGAAAATATTGTTAGCTATTTGGAGAACATATGCTGCCACTATGTTTCCTTTACTAGGAATAGAACTTAGGAAATTCATTTATTGATATTAATGTCAAGTATCATATTTCATGCCGAAGAATATTGAATTGAATAGCCTTACATACCTTATCTTCTGATCAATACAACTATCACGATTCAGCCTCCACTTTCAGGTTTTAATCTATAATATAAGTCATGATAAATTTAAATTAGCAGCTATCACACCATGAGCCTCGTAAAACAATAGCTAACTTTGATGGATAATGAGCCCATACAACCCTTAAACCAATGTGTATCACCACACCCTCCTTGTCTGCCCAATACATATAATATATATCCTTTTCCAATATTACCCAAACTGCACCAACAACAATACACATAAAACAGCCTCAAGTATTCTTTATCATACAACCAATTATTGAACTCACCACCCCCTTGAGTTCTTTATGACAGCACACCCATAATTCCTCACTCAAACTCATACATAAAGAGGAAGAATACGGAGTAGTCACCTTACCTCAATTTCTACAACTTCTCCTTATAACTTGAATTCCTTTAGAACTTCAACTTCCCTTCACACTTAAACCAAAGAAGAAGAGAAAAGTATCTTAATAACCAAGGAAGTAAGCAGTAGCTTCTGGAAATATTATGCCTTTATACCTATACTTGAGCATGAATAACATGTTTTCCTAATCATCCATGGGAGAATTAAGCTACATCCATAAGTGTTTTCACTTACCTTGTCTTATAGAGATGAGGGTTTCTTCAAGAACCCTAGAAGAACTTTATGGCTGCTGTTTATTCCTTAAGAGAAAAGAGAGAGAAAGAGCTGGAGCTAATCCTCAATAATGTGTGTTAAAATGAGTGAGAATAGCAGCCAATATATCTTTAGATTGAGCTAACTTAACCTTTAAGAATATCTACTAGAAAGCTTCATTTTCAGCTACTAATTGGTCAAATAGGTGATGCACCTGTGTATGTATATCAAGCAACTCAAAAGGTCAAACTAGGTGATGCACCTACTAGCTTTCACTTGGGCTTAAATATATTGGACCTTGGCAGATTTGGCTGCTCGGCTATAATTTCATTTTGTTTTATTTAACATAGTTTGGGACTCAAGTGAGTCCATTAGCATAGGCCCAAATTTGATTCGAAAACCTTGGCCTTTTAACTAGATCCATATAGATCAAGTAGGTGATGCACCTACTTGGTTCTTTGGACTGGTCAATAAGTCAAAGTAGGTGATGCCCCTACTTGTCACCTACTAGCTTAGTTAAGTCAAGCAAGCAGCTCACCTATTTTATTCCATTCTCTAATTATTAATCTCTTTTTCTTTAACTTAGCACTTAACTTTCAACTTTAAGCTCAATTACCACCTTTCCGTCTCGAGTTTAAATACTTTCGTGGGAGTTATAACTTGCAGTACACGTGCTGCAATGTGCAAGGCATCACATCACCTTCCGAGCTAGTTTAAACCAACGCTAATCATATAAGAAACATGGTTCCTCACCTATACTATAAGGCTATGTCAAGTATTACAAGAATAGAATAAGCATATGCATAATACGGGTTGTTACATCTTTCCCACCTTAAAACATTCGTCCTCGAATGTTAGCACGGTTATCCAGCCCAAACAAGTTCAAGCCTAAGTTAGTACTACTGTTAATCACATTGAAAATATAGACCTATACTTAGTTGTTAACGCCTCAACCCAATATTTTAGTCTTTCTCATCGTTTTGGAAGAGATGAGGATACTTCAATTTCATTGCTTCTTCCGCTTCCCATGTAACTTCTTCTACTTATTGGTTCCTCCATAATATTTTTACAGAAGCTACTTCTTTACTTCTTAACTTCCTAACCTGTTGATCCAGAATAGCATTGGGTACTTCTTCATAAGTGAGATCTCTCCTAACTTGTACATCTTCACTAGGAGTAATACGAGATGGGTCACCTACGCATTTTTGAAGCATTGAGACATGAAACATCGAATGAACGGCTGAAAGCCCTTGAGGTAACTCTAACTCATACGCAACTTGGTCAATTCTTCAGATAACCTTATATGGCCCTATATAGCGTGGACTCAACTTTCCTTTTTCACCAAACCTCATTACCCCTTTCATTGGTGACACCTTCAAGAACACCCAATCCCCTATAGAAAATTCTAGTCCTCTCCTTCTAACATCCGCATATGATTTATGCCGATTTTGAGCTGTTTCTAGCCGCTGCTGTATCACTTTGACTTTTTCCATAGCTTAATGAACAAGATCTGGCCCAAATAAGGCAGTTTCACCTTTTTCGAACCAACCAATTGGGGATCTACATTTTCTACCATATAAAGCATCATAAGGTGCCATTTTAATACTTGAATGGTAGCTATTGTTGTATGCAAACTCGATCAATGGCAAATGATCATCCTAACTGCCTTTGAAGTCCAATATACAGGCTCGCAGCATTTCCTCAAGTGTTTGAATTGTACGCTCTGCCTGACCGTCTGTTTGAGGATGAAAGGTTGTACTTAAATTCACTTGTGTTCCTAAACTCTTCTGAAATGACTTCCAAAAATTTGCAGTGAATTGAGCTCCCCGATCCGATATAATAGAGATTGGCACTCCATGTAGACAAACTATATCTTTAATATACAACCTCGCATATTCTTCGACTATATAAGTAGTCTTGACCGGCAAAAAGTGCTATGATTTGGTCAATTTATCAACAATTACCCATATAGAATCAAACTTCCGAAATGAACGAGGCAAACCTGTGAAAAAATCCATGTTGATCATGTCCCACTTCCAAATTGGAAGTTCTATACACTGTATATAACCTCCGGGCTTTTGGTGCTCTACATTTACTTGTTGACAATTTGGACATTGAGCCACGAATTCTGCAATGTTCTTCTTCATGTCCCCCCCACCAATACATTTCTTTCAAGTCATGATACATTTTAGTTGACCCCGGATGGATAGTATATCTCGAATAATGTGCTTCCATCATAATCCTCTTTCTTAATTCATCTACATTTGGTACACACAATCTGTTTTGACATCGAAGTACTCCCTCTTGCGTAAGCTCAAATGCCTTTGTCATACCCTGTTGTACGTTCTCCTTAAGCTTTAATAGAATAGGATCAGTGTATTGCTTCTCTTTCACTTCCACTACTAATGAGGATTCTGCCGCATTTTGCACAATAACCCCTTCGTCTGGAGATTCAAGAAGGCGAACCCCCAAGCTAGCTAGTTGACATAGATCCTTAGTTATTCCTTGTCTTTCCACAGACTGCCCATAAGTGCTTGCCATTATTTTACGACTTAACGCATCAGCTACTACATTTGCTTTCCCAGGATGATACAAGATATCCATGTCATTATCTTTTAATAGCTTCAGCCCTCTTCGCTGCCTCAGATTTAGGTCATTTTGCTTAAAGATATATTGCAAGGTCTTGTGATCAGTGTATAGGTCAATATGAATTCCATACAAGTAGTGGCGCTATATCTTCAAAGCAAATACAACTGCTGCTAGCTCTAGATCATGAGTTGGATAATTTTTCTCATGTGGCCGCAACTGCCTTGAACAATAAGCTATTACTTTACCATGCTGCATCAATACACATCCTAGGCCCACTCCTGAAGCATCACAATACACTGCATACCCTTCTGTTCCTTCTGGAAGTACCAATACAGGTGTAGAAGTTAATTTATTCCTCAGCTCTTGGAAGCTTCTTTCACATTCATCACTCCACTGAAATTTGGTTTCTTTGTGTGTTAGCTTTGTTAAGGGTGCAACAATGGAAGAGAATCCTTCAACGAACCTTCTGCAATAACCTGCCAATCCAAGGAAACTACGGATCTCCGTAGGCATTGTAGGTCTTGGCCAGTTTTTCACGGCTTCTATCTTTTGGTTATCAACCCTTATTCCTTCATCGGATAAAATATGACCCAAGAATGCCACAGATTTTAACCAGAACTCACATTTAGAGAATTTTGCATATAACTTACGATCACGAAGAATTTGTAAAACCTACCGCAGGTGATTAGCATAGCCCTCTTTCGATCTTGAATACACCAAAATGTCATCTATGAATACTATCACGAACACATCTAAAAATGGTTTGAACACCCTATTCATTAAATCCATAAAAACTGCTGGTGCATTCGTTAGCCCGAATGACATGACTAAAAACACAAAATGACCGTACCATGTTTGGAAAGTTGTCTTGGGTATATCTTTGTCTTTGACCCTCACTTGGTGATAACCTGACCTCAGGTCAATTTTTGAAAAACACCTAGCACCTTGTAACTGATCAAACAAATCATCAATTCTAGGGAGGGGATATTTGTTCTTAGTTGTTACCTTATTCAACTGCCGGTAGTCGATGCACATTATTAACGAGCCATCTTTCTTGCGTACAAATAAAACTGATGCTCCCCATGGGGATATACTAGGCCTTATGAATCCTTTATCTAATAAGTCTTTTAATTGCTCCTTCAACTCCCATAATTCTTCCGGGGCCATTCTATATGGAGGGATGGATATAGGTTGAGTATCTGGAATCACATCAATACCAAACTCTACTTCTCCTTCTGGAGGCAAACCCGGAAGATCTTCAGGAAATACATCGGGAAATTCATTTACCACTGGAATTGATTAAAGAGATGGTGGCTTAGCATCTATATTTTTCACTCTCACTAGATGACATATGTATCCTTTGGACATCATCTTCTTTTCCTTAAGATAAGAAATAAATTTACCACTTGGTGTCCCAATATTACCTTTCCATTCAAGGACGACCTCTTTTGGAAAATGGAAATGCAGCATCTTAGTTCGGCAATCCACCGTGGCATAACAAGAAGCTAACCAATCCATACCCATTATAACATCAAAATCCACCATTTCTATCTCAACAAGGTCAGCCAATGTATCACGATCACAAACAGTTACAATACAATTACGATAAACCCTTCTAGTTATAATAGACTCACCAATCCGTGTAGACACTTCAAATGGCTTCACTAATAATTCTGGTGTTCTTTTGAACTTTTCACCAATCAATGGAGTAACATATGACAGTGTAGACCCCGAATCAATTAATACATATACAATATGTGAAAAGATGGACAATGTACCTGTAACCACATCCGATGAGGCTTCTAAATTTTGTCGATCCCCGAGAGCATATGTGTGATTCTGAACTCCACTAGAACTGTCTGCTCTCCTAGCTCCTCTACCACGACCAGTAGGCATCTGTCCCCTACCTAAAGAAGGTGTTGATGATGAGGATGCAACAATTGATCTAATAGGTTGTGCCACACCACGCACACCCCTATGAGGGCAATTTCTCATCATATGACCTGGTGTACCACACCAAAAAGTCCCAAACCGACATGCACCTAAATGATTTCTTCCACATTGTTTACAAGACTGTGGAGGAGGTCTTGATTGGCTCATACTTCCCTGCTCTTGGTACCCCGCTGTTCGTGAACCTTGGCTTTCTCCTCTTTGCCCAAACTGAATTCCCTTAGACTCTTGAAACTGAGGTGGGGCACTAGCTGTAGAGTAGGAAAGTGATGGCCTAGGCGGTCTGTTAAAGAACCGAGGCCTAAACTCACCTTGGGATGGTGTAAACTGCCCCATGGATTTGGCCCTCTTAAAATGCCTTGTTTCTGACTCTTGTGTCCTTCTTCTTTGCCTTTGATCCTCCAACTTTTGCGCAAAAGCTTGCATCCTTGCTATATCCATATCTTTATTCAATGAAGCAATGGTACAGTCTCTAACCAGATATGAATCTAATCTATCCACATATCGATGAACTTTATCCCCCCATAGTAGCTTCTACATTAGGAGCATACCTGGCTAAGGAATTAAATTTGAGACTGTACTCTCTCACGCTCATACTTCCTTGGTGGAGATTTAAAAATTGATCCGCAGGAGCCTCTCGGATCTCCAATAGTAGGTAATGGTCAAGGAATGCCTTTTTCAACTCTTTCCATGAAGCTGATGGTGCATCTGTTCTCCCGGATTGCTTCCAAGCTTCATACCACAATACATCCACACCCTTTAATCTATATGCTGCTAGCTCGAGCGCTTCTTTACCACTTACATTCATAACATCGAAAGTGTGTTGGATCTGATTTATAAAGTCTTGTGGATCTTCATTAGGATCTGACCCGGTGAATGATGGAGGGTCCAAATTAAGGAAATCACATATCCACGTGCCAGCTGCTCTATCTACACCACTAGTACCTACAACTGTACCTTCTTGCCTTTGGCCGTGGCTAGCAACTATACAAGTCAATAATTGGACCGTATTTCTTAAATCTTGCTCGGTAGCATTAATAAGGGGTTCTTGAGGTGCAGCTTCCCTCCTTAGATCTTCTGGAGATGGAGGGGTCGGGGAAGTCTGTGAGGGAGACTCATCTTGAGCCTCACCTTGTACAGCTTGACTAGGTGGTGGTTGGCTTGTCCTTCTTGGGCAGCCACATCTACTCGCTTACCAGTACTTTTGCTCCTTCTCGTAACCGACATCCTTGCTATAATAAAACAATTTAGGAATTAGAGACGATTCACCTACAACACTGGTTCTATCGTACGATCTAAGAAATGAAAGAAATGAGACAACTCCTACATGTCCCGTAGCCTCCTATTTATAAATGTGGTGCACAACACATCCATAAGCAAGACTCTACACAGACACGGCTTTGTAGACTCCCTAGGATGACCTGCTTTGATACCACTTTTGTCACGTCCCAAATCCCATTAAGACGGATAGGCGCCCAATACCCTTTAGGCCCAAGAGAACCAATATGAAACATGTGCTTACTATGCATATAACTATGACAATCTTGTGACAAGTTCACATAGGATGCAACGATACGAACCAAAATAAGTAGACGCAAAACTTATATACAAGACTTGGCCGTTGAGGCCACAACTTGTTAAGACGCAACTGAACCATAAACGTAAGTCTACAAAGCCTCTAAAAGATATAAAACCTTAGAGTAGCTTGGGACAGACCCCGCCTTACACTTAACTACGATACAATACCTAAAATGAATCTACCAAAGACTTAGTAAAGCTCTGAATCAAATTGGAGCTCACCAAAAGTAGCAGAGTATCATGTGCTCCTACCGAGGAGGTCTACTAGCTGAAGTACCTGTGCCTGCAGCATGAAATGCAACGTACCCCGCGAGGGATGTCAGTACGAGAAAATGTACTGAATATGTAAGGCAATAACATATATAAAATAAGAGTTCGAATGAAACCAAGTATCAATATATGTGTGCATAAATCAGAATAGAAGACCACCTTTGTTAACTCTTGTGGGATCAGGTATGTTACATTCCCGTCTTTACCTTTCTGTGTGTTATGATCTTTATAAGGCATATGATACGAATGACCAGCTGATCAGTGGTAGAAGAGGATGACCCATGCTAGGCATTTTAACCCCTAGGATGCGGTCCTCATAATTACACAAATTGGGATCGGCCCATGCTAGGCTTACGCCTTGAGCTTCCACCCTTCTATACCAATTGGGATCGGCCCATGCTAGGCTTCCGCCCCGGACCTGCCACCTTTAATTATACAGATTTCTTTACTTAGATTCTTTAATTTTTAAGATTGTTGTTTTGGTGGTCATAATCATTTTTTATATTTGGAACTATAGACCAGTAGTAGAAGACATGAAAATAATACTTCAAGGTAGTAACAATGACATAAGGAGCTATGTAACATCAATGCATTACTTGTGAGCTTAAATGACACAACTGACTTCAACAGACTAAGAGGAGGACTCACCAAACTTGCTTTTGCAAATTCCATTTCTATACCAGCACATAGGAGGATAATTACATAAGTATAGAGTACTAAACAAATAATGAAGTAATTCTATACACTAAGGAGAGGGGAAAAATATTGTTAGCTATTTGGAGATCATGTGCTGCCACTATGTTTCCTTTACTAGGAATAGAACTTAGGAAATTCACTTATTAATATTAATCTCAAGTATCAGATTTCATGCTGAAGAATATTTAATTGAATAGCCTTACATACCTTATCTTTTGATCAATACAACTTTCACGATTCAGCCTCCCCTTTCAGGTTTTAATCTATAATATAAGTCATGATAAATTTAAATTAGCAGCTATCACACCGTGAGCCTCGTATAACAGTAGCTAACTTTGACGGATAATGAGCCCATACAACCCTTAAAACAATGTATATCACCACACCCTCCTTGTCTGCCCAATACATACATTATATATCCTTTTCCAATATTACCCAAACTGCACCAACAACAATACACATAAAACAGCCTCAAGTATTCTTTATCATACAACCAATTATTGAACTCACCACCCCCTTGAGTTCTTTATGACAGCACACCCATAATTCCTCACTCAAACTCATACATAAGGAGGAAGAAAATGGAGCACTCACCGTACCTCAATTTCTGCACCTTCTCCTTATAACTTGAATTCCTCTAGAACTTCAACTTCCCTTCACAATTAAACCAAAGAAGAAGAGAAAAGTATCTTAATAACCAAGGAAGTGAGCAGTAGCTTCTGGAAATATTATGCCTTTATACCTATACTTGAGCATGAATAATATGTTTTCCTAATCATCCATGGGAGAATTAAGCTAAATCCACGAAGTGTTTTCTCTTACCTTGTTTTACATAGATGAGGGTTACTTCAAGAACCCTAGAAGAACTTTAAGGCTGTTATTTAATCCTTAAGAGCAAAGAAAGAGAAAGAGCTGGAGCTAATCCTCAATAAAGTGTGTTAAAATAAGTGATAATAGCAGCCAATATATCTTTATATTTAGCTTTCTTCACCTTTAAGAATATCAACTAGAAAGCTTCATTTTCAACCACTAATTGGTCAAGTAGGTGATGTACCTGCTTATGTATATCAAGCAGCTCGAAAGGTCAAACTAGGTGATGCACCTACTAGCTTTCACTTGGGCTTAAATATATTGGGCGTTCGCAGATTTGGCCGCTGGGCTTTAATTTCATTTTGTTTTATTTAACATTGTTTGGGACTCAAGTGAATCCATTAGCATAGGTCCAAATGTGATCCATAAACCTTGGCCTTTTTAACTAGATCCATATAGATCAAGTAGGTGATGCACCTACTTGGTTCTTTGGACTGGTCAATAAGTCAAAGTAGGTGATGCACCTACTTGTCACCTACTAGTTTAGTTAAGTCAAGCAAGTAGCTCACCTATTTTATTCCATTCTCTAATTATTAATCTCTGTTTCTTTAAGTTAGCACTTAACTTTCAACTTTAAGCTTAATTACCACCTTCCCGTCTCGAGTTTAAATACTTCCGTTGGAGTTATAACTTGCAGTACACATGTTGCAACGTGCAAGGCATCACATCACCTTCCGAGCTAGTTTAAACCAACGCTAATCATATAAAAAACATGGTCCCTCACCTATACTTTAAGGCTATGTCAAGTATCACAAGAATAGAATAAGCATATGCATAATACGGGCTGTTACAAATATGACCAAGGAAGGAGACAGACCTTAGCCAAAACATATACTTACTCAACTTCACATACAATTGGTGGTCTTTAAGGACTTGCAATATAATCCTCAAATGGTTCATGTGCTCATTTTCACTCTTTGAGTAGTTCAAAATATCGTCAATAAATACTATCACAAACATATCAAGATAGTTCCTAAAAACTCTATTCATTAGGTCCATGAATGCCGCCGGGGAATTGGTCAACCCAAATGACATCACCACAAATTCATACTGACCATACCGGGTCCTAAAGGCCATCTTTGGAATGTCAACCCCTCTTACCCTTAGTTGATGATAACCCGAATGATGATCTATTTTGGAGAAATAGTTATCCCCTTGAAATTGATTAGACAAATCGTCAATTCTAGGAAGAGGATACTTATTCTTTATAGTCACCTTGTTCAATTGGCGGTAATCAATACACATCCTAAGTGACCCATCCTTCTTTCTAACAAACAATACCGGAGCACCCCATAGTGATATGCTTGGTTGAATAAAGCCTTTGCTTAACAAATCCTTGAGTTGCTCCTTCAATTCCTTCAACTCGGCCAGAGCCATTCTATAAGGAGGAATGGAGATGGGTTGCATATCTGGCATGAGATCAATGCCAAAATCTATTTCTCGTTCGGGAGAAATGTAGGGCAAGTCAATGGGAAAGACTTCCAAAAATTCACTCACCATGGGGATCGACTCTAAAGAAGGGGTTTCGGACTCAACATCCATAACCCTAACAATATGGTAAAAACACCCCTTGGAGATCATCTTCCTAGCTTTGAGACAAGAAATAAATTGACCTCTAGGAATTGAATTTCCCTCCTTCCACTCTAATTAGACTCATTTGGAAATTGAAATTTGACTACCCGAGTCCTATAATCAATAAAGGCATAACATGCATGCAACCAATCCATACCCAAAATTACATAAAAATCTAACATGTCTAACTCTACTAAATCCACCAAGGTAACTTTATGGGACAAAGAAATAGGAAAACTCCTATAGACTCTTTTTTCCACTATCGAGTCACCTACTGGGGTAGAAACCGAAAAAGGTTCTTTTAACACATCGGGGAGTATTTCAAATTTCATAGCCACAAAAGGGGTAACAAATGACAAAGTGGCACTGGGTTCTAACAATGCATAAACATCAATGGAAAAAACTTACAGCATACCCGTTACAACATCCGGGGAGCTCTCTTGGTCACCTCGAGATTGAAAAGCATAGAAGCGGTTCTTCTTGGGAGCATCAGAATTTGAGCCACTAGGAGGGACTTGTTTGCCCTCTCTTCCTTGAACCTTTAGCATGGGACAATCTCTCATTATAGGCACGCTCTTCCCATAACTATAGCAACCTTCTGTGCCAATAAGGCATTTACCACCATGCTTATTACCACACTTTGCACAATTTGGTCTATCAACCCTTGGAGCACTAGATGAGCCTTGGTTGGAAAACTTTCTCTTGAACCTTGGTCTACCTTGACTCTCGAATTTACCCTTGGAAGAATTTCCATCATCAATCATTGCCTTTTTCACTTCCCTATACACTTGCTTGAGATTTTGTTCCTCAATTTGTTTGGCATGAACCATAAGACGTGAAATATTCATACTTAGGATGAGCATTGCCGAACGACATTCATTGACTACCAAGTCGGATATCCCCATAACAAATTTGTTCATCTTAACCCTAGAGTCTGCCACCAAGGTTGGAGCATACTTAGACAATTGGTTGAAATTAAGGCCATACTACTTCACACTCATACCTCCTTGGCGAAGGTTGATGAGTTCTTGTATCTTTCGTTCCCTCAACTCTAGGGGGAAGAACCTATCAAGAAAGGCCGACTTGAAAAATTCCCAATCTACGAGACCCACTCTTACGGGTCTCTCATCCTTCCATTGCTCATACCATACTTGAGCCACATGTTTCAATTGGTAGGCGGCTAATTCCTCCTTCTCTCTTGGAGACACACCCATAGCATGAAGCACCTTATAAATCTCATCAATAAATCCTTGTGGGTCTTCATCCACTTTGGAGAACATAGGAGGGTTCATTCTTGTGAAATCCCTTATCCTTGAAGCGGTTGTACTTGCATTGGGGTTCATATGAGCCCTAGCATCCCTATCGACTTGAGCTGAGATGGCTTGGGTCAATGCTCGGAGGGCCGACCTTATCTCCACATTTTCATAGTGCCCACATCAATAGGAGCTTGAGGAATTTGAGCTTCTTAAGGACCTTAGGGAGGAACTCCTTCATTTACGTTTTCCTCTTCCATCCTTCTTGCGTTCACATTTGTTGTATTCATATCCTATAGTCACAAGAGAAGGGTTAGGAAAAGGACTTCATAGAGTTAAAACTCTAAGGCACGACTAAAGAGTAATGAAAGAAGTGAAATTTCCTAGACATCTTATAGCCTCTCATTCATAAATGTGGTGCGCTTCACACGTATGAATAAGACTCTACTAGACATGGTTTATGGGATATAATCCTAGAATCATTCTAAACCTTGTGCTCTGATTACCAAGTTTTTCATGACCCAGGGGTACCCCCTAGATGTAACACGGTGTACTCAACCCCAAAGGGGTCTCATACAAGCCCTTAGAATAATCATCAACATAGGTCATAGAATTCATGTGGAATTTAAAAAATTTTACGATCGAAGTCTTTTCATTTATCTCAAAAATAGGAGTCTAACATTATCTCAATGAACCATCTATTACAATAGAATTTCAATAAGGGCATAGCCCTTTTACAATAAAGTCTCTAAGTAGAATGTATGAAAGGAAACTAGAAATGAATAATGTCTTATCCTCGAATCATTAGGACTCACCAAACTTGGAGAATAGTCGATCTAAACTTTACTTGAAAGGAGAAGTATACCTTAACAACCGGAACCTACACTTATATGAATATATAGAAAATATGGGTTAGCACAAATATTGTACTAAGTATGGAAGTCATGCATAAAAATCCTTAAAACATGCTTAAAAGGGGACATTTAGTTCCAACCATGCATTTATCAAGTTTAAAAGCCATCATGCACATTTATGAAGAAACATAAGTCATACCAAATCATAAGCAACCCAAGACTATACTGGTGCATTGTATAGGTAAGATCCTATAATCCTACCTAGTGCTAACGTACCACCTTTAGACCACCTACATCATACATATCTTTACCTTGACCACATCATTAGCCAACATTCAAACAAAATCATACTTAACAATAATTCACATCAATATGCATAATTCATAAGTCGTCATAGCATAAGAGAACCATACCACAACCACTCTTGAAGCCTACTGGTGCAATGCACAAATGGAGTCCCATAACCCCACATATACTAAGTAGTACCTCTTAAGAAGTCATGTTTATAGTTCATGTTCTTGTCATATTCATATTGATATCATATATGGAAACATAACGTTAACCAACATAGACCATGTGAGCTACATGGAATCCAGTGTCTTACCCCTACACCGAAAAGAGGTGTCCTACTTGCCTAAGGTAGAACTAACATATTAGCTTTTAGGTGGATCAACTAGCTAAAGACCTATGTGGCACATAGTTATGGGATAAGGAGATTTCTACTAGAAACACATACTTTCTAACGAAAAGGTTTCCATCTCATGAGATACTTACTTTGGGAAGCCGAACTTTCTAATGTAAAAGCTTCCATCTCATTTTCATATCTGCTCGGTGCTAAGCATAATTCCCTTTAACATTCATATTAAGCTTTTACTTAAGTTCATGGTCATGAAAAAATGTACTAGGCACTCCAAGTTACATAGCATCATAATAACTCATAGATTCATTAGGTGAGAATGTCCTTTCAACCTTAAAATCATCATCATGTGAGTAAACCTTTCACATCGTATTCATAGTGTTTCATGAGAATAGTCTTTCAATCAACACAACAACCTTATCATCATCTTAGACAATTCATACAAGGTCATATTTAAGGGTAAAGGGAGAATGATCTTTCAACAATACCACAATTTACACAATAGTCTTAGGATCTTCACTTTCTACGTGAATCGTAAGTTCATACACCATTTTCATCCACATGTACAAACCCTCATAATTTACCCTTCAAGGGTCATGAATCATGTCTCACAATCACACCTAGAAACACTAAAATAGGCATGAATAATAACATGATTTCAATAACTAAAGTAACAAAAACATGATTCATAGCATTTATCTTGCATCAATACACCCATCACAATTCATGAAATTGGGTCATCGGGAAATTCATGGGTTCATGGGGAATTTTCTCATAAAATCACAAATAAACAACAATTAAATCGTAATAATAGTCAATTGACACATTGAAATCATTTTTAGGAAGAACCCATTTTATAGATTGAAAACCCTAGATTTTGAAGAAACTAGTAATTTGAAATAGAGACTTTTAGGGCTTCATGGAATAAAGCTTTCCATGAATCAAGATCCCCGTACCTTGATTGAAGATTTCCCCACGAATTGGAGTTGAGAAGGTGAGTTCTTGAGCCCTAGCCTTCAAGTTCTTGGTCTTCTTCAATGGAGGATTTCTAGTGAGAGAAATATTGGAGAGGAGAGGATTTGGGGGTTTGAGTATAATGACTTAGTTTTAGGGAAATTGACTTAAAATCAACTTATATAGTACCCCCAAGAATACCCAAAATAACCCCACTTTAATTGGAATAAAAAGGAATTGACATTATTGACCCTCATTTAAGTTCCTCCTGTCTGGCTTCACGAGCCTCTTCACGATGCGTGGTGAGGACCACAACCCGTGGTCCCCCTTGTGAAGGTTGGGGCAGTAGCCACACAAAGGTGGCATGAGGCTCACTTGCCCAAGGCATTACAATGAGGGGCTCCACGAGTCGTGGTCCCTCTCGTGGTCCTTGAGGCAGTGGCCCTGCCACTAGGGACCATTTTATCAATGCCCAAGTCATCCTCACGAAGGGACCACGAGCCGTGGTCCCTTCCGTGAAGGTGAGCTAGTAGCTTGGTCATTTGGGGACTCTTCTCCTTTGGTCAAGGCAACTCTACAAACCCCCTTCACAAGTCGTGGTGAGGACCATGGTCCGTGGTCCCACTCGTGAAGGGTGAGGTAGTGTGCTCAAGCTAGGGGCAGCCTTGGCCTTTGGCTTTGACTTGGCCACTTTGCCTTGGCACTTGCCTCTTGACTTTGACTCCTATAACCCTCATACTTGACGTTCACCCTCACGTTTAGGCTCTAGTTTAACCTACCATTTTCCAGAGTGTTACAGAACATAGACTTACAATGAAAAATCTGAATTGTAAATTCAACCGTATAACATAATTCCCTTATCTATCAGTATTAGCTTGTACCTTGAAGATTTTTATGAATTCATGAATCTTNCCCTCATACTTGACGTTCACCCTCACGTTTAGGCTCTAGTTTAACCTACCATTTTCCAGAGTGTTACAGAACATAGACTTACAATGAAAAATCTGAATTGTAAATTCAACCGTATAACATAATTCCCTTATCTATCAGTATTAGCTTGTACCTTGAAGATTTTTATGAATTCATGAATCTTCGCTTATCATTGATCGCCTCTCCATTGATCTTTCAATATGTTTTGCTAAAAATTCAATCGTAGTTCTTACTAAACTCAAGCAAAAACAAAAGCACTTATCATCATACTCGAGCTAATGTTTGTACACTCCTTTCTCAAGTCTTTTCCAATAGCTTTTAACCAATCTGATGGACCCATGACAGTATCACCATAGCCACAACAAAACGAAGGAAATCACGCATCTCCGAACCCAATTACCTACCCCTCTGAAGATACCTCTTTAGCCTTTGCAATCGAATAAAATATTCTTGCCCTCGCCGCTCTCTAGAGGTTGTACTACATTCCCCTATTTTTCTTTATTATAACTATAGCTCTTTTTGTTCGACTGGTGTCCCACCATCTCTTAAAACTTTCCATACAACCACATTATTCACCAAATGTTAGGAACCCACAGCCTTAAATACTCGCGAGTCGTAATTACTACATAAACTTCGCTTAACCACAATCTTATTATATAGTTGAATCTCATCACAAACTCTTATTACCATTATGCTCAGTGAGCCCTGACTATCACCACGAACTCAACCTTTTCATCAACACGACACCTAAAACTTAGGTATACTCATCAAATTCAAAGGACTAACCCAATTTTATACGCACTTACTTACTAAAATCTTCAATTTCCTTCTCCGAAGTATACTCAATGGAACTTTCTTTATCCATAAGCTTGTCATTCTGGTATCAATTCACTCTTTTATGACTTAAGATAAAATCACCAGACCTTATACTACCATTCTTCTTCTTAACAAACAAGACAGGAGCACCCCACGGGGAAGCACTAGGATGGATGAAATTTTTATCAAGAAGCTCCTGGATTTGAGCTTTAAGCTCTCTCAATTATGCCGGAGTCATATGATAATGAGGGATGGAAATAGGGGAAGTATCTTGTTCCAAGTCAATGCAGAAATCTATATCTCTATTCGGAGGCATACCAGGCAAATCGATAGGAAACACTTCTTTAAACTGAGACACTACATGAATAGACTCCATAAAGGGAGACTCAACCTCAACATCCCGAACATGAGCCAAATATGCCAAACATCCCTGCCCCACCAGTTTCATAGCCCAAATGAAGGTTATGACCTTAGCTGGCTTAGGCTTGTAAACCCCTTCCCACTCTAACTTTTCCCAATCGGGGATCTCTAGAGTCAGATTTCGTATTACAATTTAACACAGTGTAATGGGGGAAAACCAAGTCATGTCTAATATTATATCAAAATCAATCATATCCAAAATAACCAAATCAACCCCAATTTTGGAAACCCATAAACTAGATAGGGCAAGCACGTTATACCTAGGTGACTATGACTGACTCTCCAACTACGGTAGAAACATGGATGGGGGCATCAAGTACATCACAAACCGCATCAAATCCCAAGGCAAACTGAACTGACACATACGAATAAGTAGAACCCAGATCAAACAAAATAGTAGCCATCTGAGCACATACAAGAGTAGTACATGTGATCTCTACATCAGATACCTCAGCCTTGGTCTTACCCGGTAAGGCATAAAACTAAGCTCGGTCACCTTAATGGGCAACCTCCTTACTTGGCGGCACTGCTCCCCTACCTGCATTACCATTTCTCCGGCCTCCACGGCCTTGCTGATTTCCTTCTCATATGCCAGGTTCTCCACAATTTTAACACACTTAATAACTTAACCAAGTAAGCATCGTTGCTATTGTAGTAGTTTTATCATGACCTTCTTTGACATACACTCAATCTAGGAAATCACAGTAGATATTCTAACTTCAATTGTCGCAAGATGGTTCATCATTTACTAAGAAACCCATACAATACTAAATGCATTTTCCAAAGTAATGATGTTCATTATCTAGCTTTCCCTTACAAAACTTCTTAAATGTTGTTACCTTGGCAAAGTCATTCTGACTTTACCCCCTTCTACCTTCGTCACAAAATCCACCATTTCCCGAAAAGATTTAGCTAAAGTAGCTACATATAAGCTTGAATCTGCAAATCTGACCTTAATCCCTTCACAAAACGACGAATTTTCTCTTTTAGACTGAAGCAAGGTGGAGTACCATATTTGGATAAAACACAAAATTTTGCTATAAAGGCTACAACAATTATATTATGTTGCTCTATATTCCGAAGTCCATCTCTCCTCTTATCCCTCAAATTCAGGGTATATACTTCTCCATACAGAAAGCTATGAAATGTTTCCCAAGTCATGAGTAGTGCATTTTACTAGTTAGGATTCAACATGAGACCACCACCACATTTTAGTGTCTCCCTTGAATCGGTATATCATAAACTCAACGCCAAATCACTCTACCTTATCCATCTTATGAAGCAGCTCATAACAATCACAAGAAAATCATAAGAATCTTCAGATTCAGTACCCATGAATAATGAAGGTTCCAACCTTAAGAAACTAATAAAACCCTCATGTTTGTTACTAGTCATTACATGCCCACAAAGAGTCAGGGAAACATACCTATTTCCAAGGCCACATTTCCTATTATTGGTGTTGTTGTTAGCACTTCTACAACTAAATTACTCACCAGATGCGAAATAGATTGAAGAAGTTGATATACCAATTTGTATCACCTAGATACCAATTGGATCCAAGTCATAGCACGAAAGGAGTAGAAATAAATGAGTTTTTTTGAAAGTTCTATAGCCTCTCGAAGAAAAGTATAGACGTCTCTGTACCGTTTCGCAAGACTCTACTAGACTCGTTTTGGTACAATGAGATCAACGAACCTAGGGCTCTGATACCAACTTTGTCACAATCGAGACAGTCGTGATTGGCACCCACACTGACCCTCTGGTGGAAGAACCATCACTAGAACCTAAACTAAACAACTTAGCGAAAAATTAGGCATTTAAAGATACGAAAGCAGGTTTAAATGACAATAAAAATGGAGTCCCCATAAACTCGAAGGGTTCAACTAAAACAATGAATCATAACTAATGCGGAAATCAATCCCTAGAACCTGAAAGTCATTGTACCAAAACTCTGATTAACCAACAAGTCTAGGAAAGGGGCGCTGCCCCGAAAACTAAACAAACACCCTAAACAAATAGTCTGAGTTCGAAAAGAGGGGATTTAAACAATAGAGATTCATGGCAGCCAAAAAGAATTGGCTCACCTTTGAATCCTGTCATGCTCAAAAGTGACCTAACTGAGGCCTGTCAGTAGCCGCTTGAAGATGCCCTGTACTCAACAAAGAAAGAGCAAGTGCAGTATCAGTCAGTGTACTGGTAGGATCACGCGGCTATCCCAGTAAGCACAACATATATCAGAATCATAACAAGGTAATCATGACATGTATTGAATATAAACACAATTATTATTTCAAGAGCAATGCACAAATCCACATTCTCAACAACAAGTAAATATGATAATTTACTTGTTCTCTCATGGAACCCATACCCAAACTTTTAGTGTACCAGAACGTGGTACCCGATCCCAATTAGTGTGCCAGACGTGACACCCAATCAAAGTTAGTGTGTCAAACGTGACACTCGATCCAATATATGTGCTAGAACATGGCACTCGATCTAAGTTAGTATGTCGAAACGTAACACCCGATCCATTCAACACAACCACAATCACAATCAAACTCATATGTAGATTATCATAATCATACAATCAAGTGTTAAATCATGGCATACATTTATTCATTAACCCTAATCTCATTAGGTTTGATCAACAATGCTTCATTCACATACATACATGCATTNACAACAAGTAAATATGACAATTTACTTGTTCTCTCATGGAACCCATACCCAAACTTTTAGTGTACCAGAACGTGGTACCCGATCCCAATTAGTGTGCCAGACGTGACACCCAATCGAAGTTAGTGTGTCAAACGTGACACTCGATCCAATATATGTGCTAGAACATGGCACCCGATCTAAGTTAGTATGTTGGAACGTAACACCCGATCCATTCAACACAGCCACAATCACAATCACCCTCATATGTACATTATCATAATCATACAGTCAAGTGTTAAATCATGGCATACATTTATTCATTAACCCTCATCTCATTAGGTTTGATCAACAATGCTTCATTCACATACATACATGCATTGCAATGAAGTAATTGCCAACATACATCACATAAACAAGTAATCACAACCATCACCTACCTCGAAACCAAGCTTGAATCCTCTTAAGAAACTTGATTCTTCCCGCTCCAGATTCTTTCCGCTTGTTCTACAAACAATCAATTCAATATGAGGATCTATAATTAAGGTCTAAATATCCTGGATTATAACACACCAAAACCCAAAACCCAACACATGATCCTAAGGTGCATCTAGGAGTTTTTCCCACCATCCAATTTAGTTCAAAACCCTCCCCCAACAATATATAATCAAGATTCTACGTTCTACAGATCAAAAAATGAATTTGGGGAGTGAAAACCTTACCTTTAGCACCAAAAGTGGTGGGAAACTGTCAAGAAACCACCTGAGTCGTCTCCTAGCTCTCAAGAACTAAACTTGCATAAAATAACATGTTTTGGGTTTATTTTCGACTTAAGTCATGACTGTCCCTCTATGGCTGCCCCTATCCCGCCACAGCGGCACCGCTTTGGCGGGAATAATCCTGCCCTAGCAGCTTACACGGAAACAGTGAGTCAAATTAAGAGTTTTAAACCCCCATTTATTCACACACCTTCATCCTATGACACTCGAAAAATACCCGTTCACGCTAAGATTAGTTACGGCAGTTTTACTCACTCGAATTCGATTATGTAAAGTCATATGGGTTCCTTAGTGTCTTAGCTATCCACTCATGTGGTCAAATTCATAATTAGATCTCTTGTTCATTACAAGATCTCCCTAGACCTCACTGACTCCAATTTCATCCAAATCTGGACTAGGCTAGGAATCCTCAAGTTACTACGAAAAAAATTTCTGGCCCAAATTCTTTCCCCATTGCCTTTTCCATAACGACAGGAACAAGTCATTACAGAAGTTAAGAAATCCTATTCTAAATCAAGAACTTGAATGCCTGATTTGGGAGAAGAAAAGATTTCTTTGGAGAACGTTGTAAAGAAATGTATTATGTAAACAATTATTTGTGAATCTGTTGTAGTTGGATTTAAATAGAGTTGGTGGTAGCCAAAGAATGAAAGACACACCCTTTTATTTAAAAGACACTAACTAAATAATTAAGAAACACACTTTTTCATATAAATGACACCAAGTAAAGAATGAAAAGCACACTCTTTCATTTAAAAGACACCCCTTCATTTAAGTAAAAAATTATATTAATAATTTAATTTCAGTTTTCATTTGAATCAAATTTCAAATGTTTTTGTGTGTAAATGAGCAGAGAATAAGGGAAGAAAAATAAAGTCATAATGGCAGAAGCATGAAGAAGAACACTAAGATGAAGGATTGATAATATGAACAAAGAACACAAAATTGAAGGCTTGAAACATATGCAAAACACTTTCTAAAAATTATATTTTCTACCTCTCTTCCAAAAGATTGCTACGGAATTGTATGCAAATAGTTTTAGTGGATATGACAAGCCTATGAATTTCTACACTAAGCAAAAAGTGAATAAATTATATTGGAAAGCAAGAACTTGAAGGCTTGATCTTTTGGAGAAGAAAATATTTCTTTGGAGAATGTTGTGAAGAAATGTATTTCGTAAAAAGTTATTTTGAATCTGCAGTAGTTGGATTTAAATAGTGTTGGTAGTAACCAAAGAATGAAAGATACACCCTTTCATTTAAAAGACACCAACTAAAGAATGAAAAGACACACTTTTTCATTTAAATGACACCAACTAAAGAATAAAAAGACACACTCCTTCATTTAAAGGATGCTTCTTCATTTAAGAAAAAACTTATATATATAATTTAATTTCAATTTTCATTTGATCAAATTTCTTATGCTTCTGTGTGTAAATGGGCAAATAATAAGGGAAGAAAAATAAAGTCATAATGGTAGTAGCACGTATATCTATTTTGTTTTGTTGTTTTGTGTGGGGTTATGTAAAATTGGAAGCCATTAATGACGACTGAATGTGTAGTTTCTGGAGAGGAGGAGGAGACTAATTTTTGACATAAATAAATAATTAAAAAGTGAATCCTTGCTTGTGGTGGCGCCACGCCACTGGGTTGAGGGTTCTCTTAGGGCTTAACTTTCAACATGTTAGAGTTAAAATACTTGTTCAATTTTTCAGCCTTTCAAAAAACTATTTATCCCTTCACCAATGATTATTTGTTTATTAGAAAATTTTATATCTCAGGTTGATGTTTATTTGATTCCCCAAATATATGAAATAGTAACACTTCCTGGAAGCAAAATGAATGATATATGATAAGATGTTATAATTATCATTTTTCTTTACATTATTAATGTATGTTACTACATAATCTTGTATATAAGATAATGTAGAGTTTTAGTTTTAATGAATAATAGGTTCTAAGTATTATTTTATAAATTTCGTGATATTAAATTCCCGCGAGGCGATAATGGTAGAAGCATGAAGAAGAACTCTAAGATGAAGGTTTGATAATATGAACAACGAACACAAAATTGAAGGCATTAAACACGTGCAAAACGCTTTCTGAAAATGTAACTTTTTATGATTTATATGGCATGTTATTGTATGAACAAAGACAACTGAAAAGGGATTAAGTCCTTATATGATTTCTCCTTCAGCTAAATATACTCAAAGTTTTGTTCCCACTACACGTGGTCATGGTAGTGGTAGAGGTCGAGGTAGAGGTGGTCGAGGTCGTGGTCGTTCTTCTAATCAAGAATTTACACAATCTTCCCAGCACAACAACTTTCAGAGTTCTACTCTGTTAACTCAATCTGGGATCCAATCTTCATACTCTCATATGTCTTAGATTGTTTTTCATAATTGTGAAGGGGAGGGTCTTATTTCACGTGTTTTCCCATCACCCAAAATCAACAGTGGTAATTAAGGCTACATATGATCATTCATTAATATTTGTAATTTCTTATCTTAAAGCAAGGCGTTCCTATGAAATTTTTAAGTGCTATATTTTTTATTTTTTTTCATTTTTGTGATGAGTATAGAGAGATTTAAGTATAAGAAAGAAGTCTAAGAAAATCTCCATGGAAAAAGTTGGTCAGAAGTAATTAAATCTTTTAAATTCAAAGAAGTTATAAAGAACAACGTCAGACGTTAGAGTAGAGACCAAAAGCCTCGAACAACAACACTCCCAAGTAAAGTGAAATGTAATGTCCATACAAGAACATAATTTACTAAATTCAAATGGAGGACCTTCGGCTCCTTTCTTATGGACCTCCATCAATCTCTTTTTTATTATAGTATGTTGTATCATGTATATGTTAAAAATGACCCTAAAATTATTAGTATCATAAAGGTTTTTCCTCATTGTTTCAGAATAGTCATTACTATTTCTTAGGTTTCATATCACCGGCCCCAACTTATTTTGAATTGAACCATCATTATTATTATGGTTATAGTATGTGGTTACAAAGAATTAATCGAATGATCAACCAAGCAGTAGGTGACATCTCAATGGAACTGTTCACAACTGGATATTCTAAACCAAAATTTTCATACATAACATATTAAAATCTCACAGCATAATTTTGTGAGCACTTGAACTCACAAATAGCCACAAATAATAATAAAGACGACCTTACTTTCCTAACAATTAAGAAGAAAAAGACATGTTGCTTGACATATTTTTCAAAAAGATAGTACGTTGGCATGTATCCAAGTATACAATTCAAAATTTTAATTGAAAGAAGCCAAAAGAAAGAGTTATCACTACAACAAAAATGATCTTTAACGACAATTAAGAGCTTAATGCCGCTAAATAAGTATTTTCAGAGGCAATTAGTACTCTCTATAAATGCCATTGAATCTAATATCATTTAATTAATGTCAGTAAAGGCTCTCACAATCTTCGTTAATGTGCATATTTATTATCGATAAAACTTATTTTTGTTATAGTGTATTTTGGGCGTATGTTAGTTTCAAGAAAACTTGATCTTTTATTATGCCCAAAAAGAAGAGAGGAAAAAATATGACAAATTAGTCAACTTGCGATAAAAGAAGTGGACTAATTGTCTTTATACTAATATTCTAGGAAGAGTGCAATGAAATACAAAATGTTTGTACCTAAGATAAAACAATCAAAATAATATACTAATTGTGGCAAACAAGGGAACAATCTGTTTAGTTCTTTTAATAAACTTCACCATTGGTTTCGTATAAGATATCACATATTTGTTGTTGTGTGCTATCAAATATAGCACAACCCACAAGAAATATTCTGAAAAAGTATAAGAAGAAACTTGTAGAAAGGGACAAAAGAGAAGATCAATTTTCAATCATCCTTACTAGAATTCTTAACAGAGTTAAGAAAAAGTCACCAAAATAGCAAACAGAAATTGCAATAGTTAGATGAATCAATGACTTACAGTAAAAGATTAAGCTTCATGAAATAGAGGGAAGAAAACTTTGAGGAATGAAACACACTTCATAAGAAGTTTAATTAATGTATTTGAATTTGACTCCCCTATAGTGGAAAAAATCCTATAAATATAGTGGTAGAAATAGAAGATTTATTTACTAAAGAATCAAAGGTAATGAATTCAACCATTCCAGCAACGTTATGCGTTTTGGACTGAGAGGTGCAAGACTGATAATGTTGCATTGCAATTGAAATCAATTTTTTGTTTATATGAAGAAGCATGTAGAAAGGTACAAAAGAGAAGATCAATTTTCAATCGTCCTTGCTGGATTTTTTAACATAGTACAAAAAAGTCACAAAAACAACAAAAAGAAATTGTAATAGTTACATGAATCCCTATGACTTACAGTAAAGATTAAGCTTCATGAAATAGGAGGAAGAAAAATATGAGGAATGAAACACACTTCATAAGATGCCTAATTAATGTATTTGAATTCGACTCCCCTATAGCCGAAAAAAACCTACAAATAATAGTGGTAAAAATAGAAGTTTTGTTTATTAAATAATAAAATGTAATGAATTCAACCATTCCAATAGTGTTATGAGTTGTTGACTGAGAGGTGTGTCGGATTGCAATTGATAATAATTTTCTTTGTTTATGCTTTCTTGTTTTGGTGTCTTGGAATTAAGTGTTGAAATCATCAATTCATACATACAAGCCACTTAATCCTCATAACATAAGCAATAGAACAATAAGAGTAGAAACACATTTCAAGTCCAAAATTTTCATAAACGAATGCGGAAGTCTAGACTTGTCTCAATATAGCCATCTATTACAATACTTGAATGAAATAGGGCCTAGCCCATACAACATGTCCGAAAAGGGAAAGTACATGAAAGATACTACAACATAGGAAAAAAAGTCATCCTCGAACAATGAGGACTCACAAACAAGCTCGGAAGATACTCAAGTCCAATCTCTAGCCATTAGAATAATCACCTCGAGAACCGGACCCTACACTTGAGGAAAATGTAGGAAAAGTAGGCGTTAGTACAAAAATGCACTAAGTATGATAGCCATGCATAAAAACCTTGAAAACATGCTAAAAGGGACATTTCATTTGAAAGCATGCAATTTACCAAGTTTAAACATCATTATGAAGATAGTGGAAAAGCATAAGTCATAAACATAGTCAATACATTGATCATCATAACATAAGAAAATACTTCATAAATACCCTCAAAGCATACTTGTGCAATGCATGAATAAGACCCCATAAATCTCACCCATGCTAAGTAAACCACTTTAGGCCAACATTCATATTCATCACCTTTAAGAACTTGAAAACTCATATAAAAGCTTCTTGAGTAACCATAGTTCATAATTCATATTCTTATTCTTGTTATTGTGGCAATAGGCCTTAACGGACATGAGATCATGTGAGCTTAACATGGAATTCAGTGTTACCCACATCGAAAAAGGTTGTCCTATTTGCCTAAGGTAGAACCATACTTTTAGCTTAGGTGGATCCACTAGCTAAATAACCTATGTGGGCACATAGTTTATGGGATAAGGAAATTGCTACTAGAAACCTGGACTAAACTAAGGTAAAAGGTTTCCATCTCATGAGACATACTTTGGGAACCCGGACTCAACTAGTGTAAAAGGACCCATTGGGAAGCCAGACTCAGCTAGTGTAAAAGCTTCCATCTCATATTCAATATCCACTCGTGCTAAGCATTACTTCCCACGGAATACATATTAACTCATAACTTGATTCATTAAGATAGCTCATTAGATCATGCGTGAGAATAACCTTTCACCGTCCATGTCTACATATAGATTCAATAGGTGAGAAAGCCTTTCAACCTTAGAATCTTCATAATGTGAGAAAACCTCTCACATCATATCATATTCTTGCATAAGTGTGTCTATGAGAATACCATTTCAACAACACAACTACTAGATCATAATCATAGACACTTCACTCTCAAAGTGTTCTTAAAACATATACAAGAACTTCATAAAACATGCATAATATCATAATTTTCCCTTTCAACGATCAAATCTCATATAAAATTAACACATCTAGAATTCACTACATTAGACATGGATATCAACATAATTCAATTAACCCAATCACTACACGCATAATCTTATAACATTTTTCTTTCATCAACAATCCTGCATCACAAGATCATAATTGGAAAATATGGGGATTTCATGTGTTCTTGGGGATTTAAACATAAGAAATCATCAATTCACATATAATATAAAGTAATTCAAGCATTATAATCATTTTTGAAAGGAACCCATGACTTTGGAATCAAACCCTAGTTTTTGGGGATTTCTATCTTTGAAATTGGGATTTTGAAGGGGCTCCATAGATGAAAGCTATCCATGGATGAAGGACTACCATACCTTATCAATGAATTATAATGAATTTGATGTGAAAAACCTTGTTCCTTGAACCCTAGCTCCAACTTCCTCCTTCTTCTTCTTTTTCTTCTTCTTTTTCTGGAGAGAGAATTTTTTGTGAGGATGAAGTTTGGGAATTGATTTGTGTTTTAGAAATAATGAGATGAATGACTTAATTTAGTGGTCTAAAATCCTTATATAGGTGGTCTAAATTAGGCCAAAACGACATCACTTAATATTAATTAAAACCGAAAAACCCCAAAGTGCCCCTAAACCTAACCACCAAACCAACTCCTAGGTTACCATTCACGAGACCTCACTAACGGACCCTGGTTGGACCCATGGCATGTGCTAGTGAACCATGGTTTGGGTTCTGAGAGTCTGATTTCAGGGATTGGACCTATGGCCCCCACCCACGGGGCATGGACCCACCCACAGGGTGTGGGTCCTGCCGTGGTTCACTGCTTTTGGGCAGTTTCCAAGGTCCTCATCAAGGGACTATGGTTGGTCCTTAAGGGGTCGTACCTTGATGTTCTATCACGAAACACTCTATTTTTAATTACGGGGAGTTACATCTATGACTATAACCCTCACGTTAAGCTCTAGTTTAGCCTACTAATTTCCAGAGTGTTATAATATCTCCCCCTTGGGAACATTCATCCTCGAATGATGATCTATACACCTTACGGAAGTAAAAACTCAAGACTAGCAGCCCATCATGCATGCAACATCAAAATAATGCACAATTCAAAGGAGGAAACATCAACTCCATCACAAACATAAACAATGCATCACAAGGAAGTAGGCACTACATCTAACAATCCATTATACATGAAAACTCAACATTTCTCATATTCATAGGAAGAACTACATTCTCCAAACTAAATGCATGCTCGACACAACCTCAAAGAGCATTTATGCTATATACTTCCAAAAAAGCACAACTAAGCATGTTCAACAATTCATCTCATGAAGCATATAGGCAACTCTTACTCAATACACAACAACATGAGGAAAATTAATCATAAAAACTCACTTTCTTACCAAACATGAATTTCTCAAGAACATGCATAACATAAGGAAATCATAGAAAAACAAATATAACACACATGACTCCCAAAACAAGCAAAACTCAAGAGGAACTACTTACCTCAAGCTTGAATAGGAGTAGAAGGAAAGAGATGAGGATATCGGGACTTCATATCGGCCTCGGCCTCCCAAGTAGCACCCTCAACTAAATTATTTCTCCATAAAACCTTCACGGAAGCTATTTCCTTGTTTCTCAATCTCTTGACTTGCCGATCTAGGATCTCTACCGCAACCTCTTCATATGAAAGACTTTCGTGAACTCCCAACCCTTCTAGGAGAATTATGGATTCCGAATCTCCAATACACTTCTTAAGCATAGAAACATGAAATACCGGATGAACCGGAGCCAACTCATTTAGCAAATCCAACTCATAGGCAACATTCCCAATACGTTTCAAAATTTGGTATGGGCATACATACCGAGGACTAAGTTTACCTTTCTTGCCAAATCTCATCACAACTTTCATGGGTGAGATTTTCAAATAGACCCAATCATTAACCTCAAATTCTAGATCCCTTCTTCTCACATCGGCATAAGACTTTTGCCAACTTTGGGCCATTCTCAAACTCTCTCTAATAAGCCAAACTTTCTCAATGGCCCCATAAACTAGAACGGGACCAATTAGAGCAATTTCACCCACCTCAAACCAACCAATGGGAGACCTACATATCCCCATACAAGGCTTCAAAGGGAGCCATACCTATACTTGAGTGATAGCTATTATTGTAGGAAAACTTTATTAATGGCAAGTGGTCATCCCAATTACCCTTGAAGTCTATTACACATGCCCTTAACATATCTTCCAATGTTTGTATGGTACGCTCCGCTTGCCCATCGGTTTTGGGATGAAAAGTCGTGCTAAGCTTAACCTTAGTGCCAGGACCTTTTTGGAATGACTTGCAAAAGTAAGAAGAGAATTGAGTACCCTGATTGGAAATAATAGATAGAGGAACTGCATGCAATTTCACCATTTCCCTTATATACAACTTAGCATAGTCTTCGTCGAAAAAGAAACCTTGACGGGAATAAAGTGAGTGGATTTTGTCATCTTATATATAATGACCCAAATAGAATCATGTCGTCTCTAGGTGCGAGGCAAACCAACAATAAAGTCCATGTTTATATCTTCCCACTTCCAAGTGGGAATACTTATATCTTGGGATAAGCCTTCCAGCCTTTCATGTTCAACCTTAAATTGTTGACAATTAGGACATTTGACCACAAATCCCACAATATCTTTCTTTATCCCATTCCACCAATAGACTTTTCGTAGATCACGGTACATCTTGGTGGCTCCCAGGTGAATAGAATATCGAGAACTATGGGCTTCCTCTAAAATTTGTTCCCTCAAACTATCAACATTCAGAACACATAACCGACCTTGGTACCTAAGCACCCCATCTCCCCATTGGGAGAAAGCCTCAACGAACTTCTTACGCCTCTTTCAACTCAACTAATATATGATCAAGACCTTGATTAGACTTCACATTCATCACAAAAAAAGATTTGGAACCATTATGGACCACGACACTACCCTTGGTGGAATCCACTAGTTGAACTCCTAGTCGGGCCAACCTATGTACATCACGAACCAACTCTTTCTTTTTATCCTCTACATGAGCCACACTACCCATCGATAACCGTCTAAGAGCATCCGCTACCACATTAGCTTTACCGTTGTGATAAAGGACACTCATGTCATAATCTTTCAATAATTCTAACCACCTTCTTTGATGAAGATTCAAGTCCTTTTGACTAAACATATATTGAAGACTTTTATGATCGGTGAAAACATCCACATGGACCCCATACAAATAATGCCTCCATATTTTCAAGACAAACACAACCGCCACTAACTCAAGGTCATGGGTAGGATAATTTTTCGCATGGATCTTAAGTTGCCTTGAAGCATAGGCGATAACCTTACCATTTTGCATAAGCACACATCCCAACCCAACTCTAGAGGCATCACAATACACCAAAAAGCCATTTGTACCTTCCGGTAAGGTCAACACTAAAGCGGAAGTAGCTATATCTTTAAACTCTTGGAAACATTTCTCACAAGCTTCCAACCACACAAACCTAGTCTTCTTTTGAGTCAAAGCCGTCAAAGGAGAAGCAATGGAAGAAAATCCCTCAACAAACCTTCTATAGTAACCGGCCAAACCCAGAAAGCTTCTAATGTCGGAAGGAGTTAGAAGTCTAGGCCAACTATTGACCACATCCATCTTATTAGGATCTACCTTATTCCCCTTGCTTGACACAATATGACCAAGGAAAGCTACAGACCTTAACCAAAATTCACACTTGCTAAACTTTGCAGAAAGTTGTTGGTCCTTAAGAACTTACAACACAATTCTCAAATGGTCCACATGATCATTCTCACTCCTTGAATAGATGAAAGTACCATCGATAAACACAATCACAAACATATCAAGGTATTGTCTAAACACCATATTCCCAAACGACATAATCAAAAACTCATAATGACCATACCAGGTTCGAAAAGCCATCTTGGGAATATCAACCCCTCTCACCCTCAATTGGTGATAACTCGTACGAAGATCAATCTTGGAGAAATAACTAGCCCTTTGAAGTTGGTCAAACAATTCATCGATCCTTGGAAGAGGATACTTATTCTTAATGGTCACTTTATTCAATTAACGATACTCAATGCACATTCGAAGAGACCGATCTTTAATTTAAGTGCATTCTCTCCTTCTCCATCTTGTGGAAAGCACTCTTTGAGCATGCTGACATAATGATTGACACTCACATCTCTCTCATTTCCAGTGATTTCACTACAGTTTACTAGCGCATTCCTAGACTAAGACTACGGCATTGAAGAAGCAAGCTCACTCTCATTCCAGGAATCAGAGGAAGGCATTATGTCCGGTAATGAAGTTCAAAGTTTTCGGCTTGCTTTCTCTCTTCTCTTGTAGTTGGCAGTCTCAGTCAACCTTGTTCCGGGCCTTCTCTTCTACTCTATCTGCTTATTGGATTGGTAGGTACAGTCTTTCTTCTAGGCTTCTAATAGAACTTTAAGGTAATGGGAGAGAAGGCAATCGACAAATAACTAGTAAGTAAAGCTATGGACAAGGTTCTCAGTCTAAGCCAGTACTAGTAATTTGAAAAAATGATAGACATCTAGCACATTCACTCGTTTTTTCTTTTTGATAGGCCAACTCAAAGAGGTAAATGCAAGGGGCGTTACCGGTCTTTAACAAATAACACGGGAGCACCCCATGGAGAGATACTCGGTCGGATGAAACCCTTATCAAACAAGTCATTTAATTGTTCTTTTAACTCGGTCGGAGCCATTTTATAAGGAGGAATAGAGATAGGTTGCGTACCCAAAAAAAGGTCAATACCAAAATCTATTTCCCGCTTGGGAGGAATAGCGGGCAAATCATTAGGAAAAAATTCTGAGAATTCATTAACCTCAGGAACCGACTCAATAGAAGGGGTTTTGGAATTTACATCCCTCACCCTAACAACATGGTAAAAGCAACCTTTCGAGATCATCTTTCTAGCTTTAAGGTAGGACACAAATTGACCTCTGGGCATAGAATTTCCCCCTTTCCACTATAAGATAGGCTCATTCGAATATTAGAATCTAACCACCTGAGTTCTACAATCGATAGAGGCATAACATGAATGCAACCAATCCATAACAAGAATCACATCAAACTCTAACATGTCCAGCTCTACCAAGTCAACAAAAGTAACTCTATGGGATAAGGAAATGGGACATCTTCTATAGACCCTCTTAGCTAGCACAGAATCACCAACAAGAGTAGACATAGAAAAAAGGTTCTAATAACACTTCCGGAGGAACATCAAACCTCATGGCCACATAAGGCGTCACAAAAGATAAAGTATCACCGGGATCTAACAAGGCATACACATCAAGAAGAAAGACTTTTAACATACTGGTCACTACATCTGGGGAGCTCTCTTGGTCACCTCGGGTTTGGAGAGCATAGAAGTGGTTTTGCATTGGAGCATTGGAGTTTGAACTGCTATGAGGAGCTTGCTTGCCCTTTCTTCCTTGAACCTTAAGCATCAGACAATCTCTCGTCTTGTGACCACTCTTTCCACAACCAAAGTACTATCCATGTCAACTAGTCACTTACCATCATGCTTCCTTCCACACTTTGCACAAATAGGCCAAGTCACATAAGAGCCACTACTATTACCTCCTAGAGGTTTAGGGTTAGATACCCTATCCTTGTTGACCCTTGGGGGAGCACTAGAAGAACCTTGGTTGGAAAACCTTTGTTTAAACCTTGGTTGACCTTGTCCATCACACCTAGTATTGGAGAAGTTCCCATCACCAGTCCTAGCTCTTTTAACCTCCCTATTCTTTTTCTTGAGTTTTGATTCCTCAATTTGTTGGGCGTACACCGTAAGCCTTGAGATATCCATGTCATGGATGAGCATTGTCGTACGACACTCTTTTTCAACCAAGTCAGACACACCCGACATAAACCTACTCATCTTAGCCCCTGAGTCTGCCACCATAGTTGGAGCATATTTGGAGAGTTGGGTGAACTTTAGAGCATACTCATTAACACTCATACTTCTTTGACGAAGGTTGATGAACTCTTGTACCTTTGCCTCTCTCAACTCGAGGGGAAAGAACCTATCAAGAAAGGCCAATTTAAACAATTCCCATTCTACCGGGCCCGCTCCTATAGGTCTCTCTCCCTTCCACTGATCGTACCACACTTGAGCCACATCTTTTAGTTGGAAGGAAGCTAACTCCGCCTTCACTTCTGGAGACACCCCCATAATAGGAAGTACTTTATAAACCTCGTCGATAAACCTTTGAGGATCTCCTTTCACTTTGGAGCCATGAAATTCCGGATGGTTCATTCGTGCAAAATCCCTCACCCTTGAAGAAGCCAAATTCACATTAGGATTCACCGGTGCTACAACCTCTCTATTGGCATGACTTGTCATGGCTTGAGCCAACATTTGGATAGTTGACCTAAACTCCGCATAGGTCACATTCTCAACCAAAGGATCTATCAGAGGTTGAAGAGGAGCTCCTTGATTCACATTCTCATCCTCCATCCTTCTAGCATTAGCCCTTCATGTATTCATATCTTGAAGACATAAGAGAAGGATTAGGAGAGAGATATTTTTCCTAAACATCTTGTAGCCTCTCATTCATAAGTGTGGGGCGCTTCACAGTCAGGAACAAGACTCTACTAGACGTGGCTTATGAGACATCATCCTAGAATCATTCTAAACCTTGTGCTCTAATTACCAAGTTTGTCACGACCCAAAGCTACACCCTAGATGTAACATGGCGATAGAACCCCAAAGGAACCCATACAAGACACTTAGTTCTCATAACATAAGCAATAGAACAAAAAAGAGTAAAACACATTTCAAGTCCAAAATTTTCATAAACGAAAGCAAAAGTCTAGACTTGTCTTAATATAGCCATCTACTACAATACTTGAATGAAATAGGTCCTAGCCTATACAACATGTCTGAAAGGGGAAAGTACATGAAAGAAACTACAACATAGGGAAAATAGTCATCCTCGAACCATGAGGACTCACCAACAAGCTCAGAAGATACTCAAGTCCAAACTCTAGCCACAAGAATGATCACCTCGAGAACCAGACCCTACACTTGGGGAAAATGTAGGAAAAGTAGGCATTACTAACAAAATGCACTTAGTATAGCCATGCATAAAAACCTTGAAAGCATGCTAAAAGGGATATTTCATTTGAAAGCATGCAATTTACCAAGTTTAAACATCATTATGAAGATAGTGGAAAGCATAAGTCATAAACATAGTCAATACATTTATCATCATAACATAAGAAAATACTTCATAAATACCCTCAAAGCATACTTGTGCAATGCATGAATAAGACTCCATAAATCTCACCCATGCAAAGTAAACCTCTTTAGGCCAACATTCATATTCATCACCTTTAAGACCTTGAAAACTCATATAAAAGCTTCTTGAGTAACCATAGTTCATAATTCATATTCTTATTCTTGTTGTTGTGGGAATAAGCCTTAACCGATATGAGACCATGTGAGATTAACATGGAATCCGGTGTTACCCACTCCGAAAAGGGTTGTCCTACTTGCCTAAGGTAGAACTATACTCTTAGCTTAGGTGGATCCACTAGCTAAATAACCTATGTGGGCACATAGTTTATGGGATAACGAGATTGCAACTAGAAACCCAGACTTAACTAAGGTAAAAGGTCTCCATCTAATGAGACATATTTTGGGAACCCGGACTCAACTAGTGTAAAAGGTACCATTGGAAAGCCGAACTCAACTAGTGTAAAAGCTTCTATCTCATATTCAGTATCCACTCAGTGCTAAAAATTACTATCCACAGAATATATTTTAAGTCATAACTTGATTCATTAAGATAGCTCATTAGCTCATGCGTAAGAATAACCTTTCATCGTCCATGTCTACATATAGATTCAATAGGTGAGAAAGCCTTTCAACCTTAGAATCTCTATATTGTGAGAAAATCTTTCACATCATATCATATTCTTGCATAAGTGTGTATATGAGAATACACTTTCAACAACACAACAACTAGATCATAATCATAGACACTTCACTCTCAAAGTGATATTAAACCATATACAAGAACTTCATAAAACATTCATAATATAGTAACTTTCCCTTTCAAGGATGAAAGCTCATATCAAATCAACACATCTAGAATTCACTACACTATACATGGATATCAACATAATTCAAGTAACCCAATCACTACACTCATAATCTAATAACATTCTTCTTTCATCAACAATCCCACATCACAAGATCATAATTGGGAAATATGGGGATTTCGTGGGTTCTTGGGGATTTCAACACAAAAACTATAAATAATCATAAATTCATACATAATATACAATAATTCAAGCATTAGAATCGTTTCTGAAAGGAATCCATGACTCTAGAATCAAATCCTAGCTTTTGGGGATTTCTATCTTTGAAATTGAGATTTTGAAGGGGCTCCATGGATGAAGGACTATCATACCTTATCAATGAATTCCAATAAATTTGATGTGAAGAACCTTGTTCCTTGAACCCTAGCTCCAATTTCCTTCTTCTTCTTCTTCTTTTTCTAGTTCTAGAGAGAGAATTTTTTGTGAGGATGAAGTTTGGGAATTGATTTGGGATTTAGAAATAATGAGATGAATGACTTAACTTAGTGGTCTAAAATCCTTATATAGGTGGTCTAAATGAGGCTAAAACGTCATCACTTAATATTAATTAAAATTGGAAAACCCCAAAGTGCCCCTAAACTTTACCATCAAACCAGCTCCCAAGTCATTATCCACGAGGCCTCACTGACGAACTGTGGTTGGACCCATGGCCCATGCTGGTGAACCGTGGTTTAGGTTCTGAGAGTCTGATTTCAGGGCTTGGACCTACGACCCACACCCACGGGTGTGGGTCCTGCGTGGTTCACTACTTTTGGGAAATTTCTAGGGTCCTCCTCAAGGGCCCATGGTTGGTCCTTGAGGGGTTGTACCTTGACGTTCCAACACAAAACCCTCTATTTTTAAGTATCATTAGTTACATCCATGACTCTAACCCTCACGTTAAGCTCTAGTTTAGCCTACTAATTTCCGTAGTGTTACAAAAGGTGTGAATGAAAAATGAAGAGTTGTGACTTTTGTGAAGAGTTGTGACTTTTGTGAAGAGTTGTGACTTTTGTGAAAAGTTGTGACTTTTGTGAAAAGTCATGACTTTTGTGAAAATTTGTGACTTTTATGAAGATTCTGTCTTTTCTTAAAAATTGTGACTTTTCCGTAAGGTTATGAGTTTTAAGAATGGTTAAATAAGAATCATGATCTGTGAGGCCGCCACATAGGCGGGTCGGTTATTGTAAACAGACGCAACGTTTATGAAAAGCGACAAGAGTCGTAAAATAATGAACAGGAGAACCGGTTGTTGAAGACTGAAGAGGCGTTCCTACTGCAGAGCGGAAGGATAGTTTTGGAAATAAATAAATAAAAAGAGAATCCTTACTTTTGGTGGCGCCACTTCACCAGGTTGAGGGTTCTCTTATATATATAATATGAAGAGCGACAAGAGTGGTAAAATAATGAACAGGAGAACCGGTTGTTGAATACTGGAGAGGCGTTCCTATTGCAGAGTAGAAGGACAGTTTTGGAAATAAATAAATAAAAAGAGAATCCTTACTTTTGGTGACGCCACGTCACCAGGTTGAGGGTTCTCTTATATATATATAATACTTAAAATCTATCGGTCATTAAAACTAAAATACTATATTATCTTACATACAAGATTATGTAGTAACAAACATTAACAATATAAAGACAAATGATAATTATAACATCTTATCATTTATCCTTCATTCATTCATCTTTAATTTGATTTTATAATTTATCCTTTTTCTTCCAGGAAGTGTTACTATTTGATATTTTTGGGGAATGAATTGAACATCAACCTGAGATACTAAATTTTCTAATAAATAAATAATCGTTGGTGAAGGGATAAATAAATTTTAGAAGGTTGAAAAAAGTGAAAAAAATATTCTAATTCTATCGTGTAGAAAGTCCAGCCCTACCTTTTGTTTTACATATATCATTTTAAAGTTCCACATTTAATCATATTGGACAACAATTAAACTTATTCTTCTTTAGCAAAATTCCTCTCTTTCAGTGATTCTTTTAGGGACAAAAGTCTGAAATATATTCAAATTTTGACCGAAATTACTGTAACAGTCCCAAACTTTGAGCAGTACCTATTACCCCATGACCCTATTTAATAGTATATTTTAAAGATATAGAAGTGCCCAACTGGACAAGTTACTATTTATAATGATGCAATATTTATGATGTCCACATGGGCACCTATATATCTTTAAAATACACTATTAAATAGTGCAAGGGTAATACGTCCTACCCAAAGTTTGGGATTGTACAACAATTTTGATCAAAATTCAGATATATTTCAAACCCTTTTCCCACTTTTTAAAAAAATTATATTATTTTCTAGACTTTGTTGAGTTATTGATGACAAAATTAATTATTTTTCTAAGAAAATTTAAAACTTTGAAGGTATCATCAATTTATTTATCTCCTTTTCATATAACTTCAAAATTAGAATGATAATTTCGAAAGGCAAAAGGTACAAGTACCCCCCCTAGACTATGATCGCAATCTCAGAGACACGCCTTAACTAAACTAAGGTCCTATTACCCCCCCGAACTTATTTTTGGTAATTTTGTGCACCTTTTTGGGTTACGTGGCATCCAAATATCTCCCACACGCCTCAACCGTGTGGGTCACGAAGTGTTCCACGTAAGATAAAAAGTGTACAAAATTATTAAAAAAATAAGTTCAGGGAAATAGGACCTTAGTTTAGTTAAGGTGTGTCTCTGGGATTTCGGTCATAGTCTAGGGAGGTACTTGTGACTTATCCCATTTCGAAAGCATCAAGGAATTTTTCAAAAATTAAAAAAGCTTGATTGAAATTCGGATAAAAGGTTAAATAATACCTCCTAATCATTTTGAGATCTAATGATTTTATCAAGTTGTTTGAAATGTAAAAAAAATATTTGGATAAAGTTTTAAATTCAAGAGAGTTAAACTAATCTATATATCTATATAAAGTTAAATATGAAAACAGTGACGTAACACTCTCTAATGGATGGAATCATATTTATCTTTTTTGTGGATTTTTTTTGGCTTTTTTCTAATTTTAAAAGACATAATTCACTTTAAAATATTTAGAGAACATTAAAGAAAGATAATTAGTCATATTTAATTCATTTAATCATCAATGCTATTAATTCACAATTATTAAATTTCTCATGCATCTTAATACAATGTTCTATCACTATTAAAATTTTAAAAACAAATTTTATTTAAATAGTGATAATTTTTTTTAAAAATATACCCACTTCCAGAATTTAAGGGACGTTTCATTTTCCCTTTTCTATTTTCTTTTCGGTTAGTTTTCGTCCTCCTCTGCCATTCCTCCCTTACTTTTTTTACTCTTTTCTTTAGTATCTCCTACTACTAGTAAATTTAGCTGCGCTACGCGCAGTATATATAAAAGTTTTTAAGTTTTTTATTTTTAAAAAAATTAAATTCAAATAAATTAGATAACAAATTTTAACATTTAGATTTGTGATTTTAACTTGATCATGAATGATTTTATAAAAAAAAAAATCCTTAAAGTAACATGGTCTAATACCTATACTTTTTTTTTGCTTGAATAGTACCTATTATTTTATGTTAGTTATAATATAATAATCAAGTTAGCTTGTCTTTAGCTCTTTACTAATTTATGCAAAATGAAAAACATAAATTCTCTTAATTAATTTTTCTTATATTTTTCATAATTCATATTTTATTGAAAATTTGAAAATAACTTCATAATAATTTTGATTATCTCCTGCAGCAAAGTCTACATCCACAAACACATTTTAATGTTTTTCGAGAATTATTTTTTCTGCTAACTTTTATTAATGATCTTGCTCTTATAATTTCATAAGAAAAAATCCAAATCAATTTTGCTCTTTTATTTATCTTATTTTGTATCCTCCTTATTAGAAATAAAAATAATTACACAAAGTAGTCTTTGTCTATAATTTTTACACTACAAAATTAAAGTAGAGGACAATTAAGCTAAAAATAAAATATATTTGGATAGAAATATTATTTTGATGTGATTTTAAGATGTCACAAGCTTGAACATTAAGTAATTGGGGGTTATGAAGGTATAAAGTTGAAAGTTATAAGTATTACTAATAAGTTCTAATTAAGTATAGAGGTTATGAAAGATGAAGAGGTGTGAGTTCAGGATAAAAATTAAATATAAATAAATAAATAGAAAAAAAAAGAGAAAACGTAAAAAAAAAATACATAATTTTTTAATAAAAAAAAGTATGTTTAAGTAAAATCCCCCACCATTTTTTATGGTTTAATTTTATTATATGACATATTTTATGTTTATCTTATTTTAGAAACTTCTAATAATTAAAAGTCTCTAAATATGTTTCTACTAATAAACATTATTTTTAATAATTACTATTATTTTGAACAATATATTATGCATTACCATATATATATATATATATATATATATATTATTTTATATTATAGGTGAGAAATTTATTAAGGGAACAGATAATTAAAAACAAATTAAAAAGGGGTAGAGAATCAAAAAGTTAATCAAAAGGAATAGAAAAAATTTAAATTGGCAAAAAAAGTAATGCAGTAGATGTGATAAAATAAAATTTTTAAAATAGTTGATTTTTTGTTAATTGAATTCTCAAATATGTGAAACAACTTTTTGACTTATAAATAATTACTATATATAAATAATATAATTAAGAATGTAGGGTTAAAATTATGCATTTTTACCATATCATTGTTATTTGACTGTGACATATGAAATTGTAAGAGGAATTTGTTTATTTGATTCTTAGCTATATAAGAAAAATAATTAGTTTGATGATATTTTTAAAAAAAATTAATATATAATATTGTGTTGGTTCTTAATGGCACATATTGTTAATGAATTATTTTTTTAGTTGAATTGTATGATTTTTTCATATTTCAATTGAGGATTTTTTTTATATAACATGTTTGTGTTTAATATTTAATATTTTATTATATTTTATATTGAGATTTGACATATCACTTTTTTTTGTTACTTATCTTTATTATATATTTGTATAACAATTTTATAGCTAGTGAGCAGGAAGAGATTGTTATATGAATTGAATTTCAGATTAGTACAAATAACATATGCTGGCGATTTTACAATTAACTAAGCTGATAAAGAACCAATCATCTCTTGTTACACTGGAGATTTGGGTGGAGAACTATAAACGATCCTTATAGTTACAACAACAAAAAAACATAACAATCCTTACAATAACAACAACAAAATATAAAAATATAGTTAACTAATCAAGCAAAAATATTAAAGAATATTTAGTTATGATTTGAAGAGGAAAGAAGGATCATGTTCCCAACACAACATAATTCAATTCTCCAAAATCTACAAAGAGACGAAGAGAGTAAGAACAATCAGTCTTTAGAAACTACAAAAATAAGCAAAGAAAAAATCTCAAGAAACTACAAAGAGAAGCAAAAGAGAAAAAAAAAACAAAATATTTTTTCTATAAAAAAATCATGATTTGTATCATCAAGAATCCAAAAAATAATATTCTGAGGACAATAGACATGCTTTTATTTTAATCTTTAATTTCAATTTTTTTCAGTTTTGTTAGAGTTAGTTAGGGGGGATGTCCTAGCAACTCAACTCTGTCAGAGGCTTTTCATANGATCTTAAACTAGCATGTAAATATGCTTTTTCCATTTCGGGAATTGCTTTATTAAAATAATATAAAGTGATACGGTGTCTTCACGCTCTTCTTCTAACTATATGTAAGTGATATTGAATGTTTTTCATCATCCTTTTTATTATATATGCTTATGCATGTATATATGCAGTTGCATGAAATGATGTAGTATTTTTTATTTTTATTACACAGGCTTTAGTCAATAAATTTTTTATTCCCTATAGGTACTAAGTATCCTTGTTTATGCATGAATATATATAAATATGTAATTTGCTTTGTGAAAATAATACTTATGAAGTATAAAGTTTTGTGTGTATACCTTTCTCCTTTGTATTTAGTGAATAGTTCGAATCACTATCTCGGTAGTTCTCCTTTCAGGCTATGAACAGGATTTTCGCCTATTGACCGCAGTCCCACGGCTACTTCCTTACTATTCTTCCCTTAAGCTGAAGATCGCAACCTTCACTTTAAAACTATTCTAAAACTCAGAGAAGAGAGGTATAAAAACCAAACTTTTTATTTCATAATACTATTTTCACAATACAAACTCTATATTTTACATTTATTCAAACATATCTAAGAATACTTTTCCCGAGCGGGAGAAGTTACTACTCACAGAGATACCTAACATTTTTTCTTAGGGGGGTGTTTCTTAAGAAAATGTAGTCTATTTCTGAAGTATGAAGTTCCTCTCCTCTTATAGATGGAAGGAGTGACTTACTACAAAATAAATATTTTTAGGGACTTTCCTAAATTTTTACATATTTATCTTCTAGTCCTTCACTAATTGCCGACATGCTAAGGTGATAGCTTGAAGATTCCTTGTTGATAAGATGATCTGGACGGCTGTCCTTGTCTTCTTTTGTAAATGGTCGACAAGTTGTGACCATTCTTTTTGACTTTTTAGAGAAAAAGAAAGATTCTTCTTCTGCCACTATCTCGATGACGTAAGTGCTTACGTCTTTTGTTTTGTCTCTTCTGACTGCTACATTTATTCAGCTTCTGAATGATTATGGTCAAGCATTTTACATGCCAGTTTCCATGTTTCTTCTGTTGCTTCTAGTCGATGAAGCTTTATGTCAAGGATTTTGTTCCTTTAATATTTTTGATTTGGATTTCTCTGTAGTTAGTAGAACCCAATCATGATTTTGATCTAAGACTTTAAAGTCTTCATTGAAAAACCGTTTAAGAATGAAGTATAATGCCTTTATTCCTAAAGCTCGCCTGGTTTGAATCCACTTTTCATTAAGATGTGAAAGTTTTTTATCAACTCATGTGGCTTTAACGTTAAAATATTTTATCTTTTCCACCGAAATGTAGTTGATTGTTGCCTAGTATTCTTGTAGATCTTTACTTTCCATAGAAATGCTGAAGAATCTGCAATAAACTCCATCTCCTTGTGCATAGTTTTTAACTGAATTAAATAGTTGAGTTGATAATTGGGATAATTCTTGTAGACCTGGTTTTGCATACACCCGATCTAAATATCTGAATTCAAATAATTGAGCTGTAAAGCCCGATGATCCATTAGGAAATATTGATATTCTTGGAAACAAACTTGTTGTTCCTAAGACACCGAATGTTTCTCCGCTTTCTTTTGGGAGGTTGTAAATATATCTTTTGAAGGCAAGACATTCTTCCTCCTTTGGGTGCTGTTTGCCAACCTGAAAAGAAGAAAAAACTTTTGCTCCTGATGGAACCTTGTTAGTACTACTTTCTGGTTTCCCAAAGATTATTTTTCTGCTATTGCTGAGGATGTGCTTTTTCCCTCTTTCGAAGTAGAAGCATTAACCATTGCGCGGCTTTTTCCTTCGTCTTTTGACTTGGGAGTTGGCATATCCATGCTTACCATTGAGATGTTTTGGGCACTAAGTGTTAGTGGGACATCTCCTGCCACTTTGTTGGGAGTATTATTCCCTTTAGGATTTGAATTCCTTTTTGGACAAGTGTCCAGATGTTAACACAAGAGTAAAAATTCACTCATGTTTTCAACTTGTTCAGTATTGAGTTGTTGTATCCCATACTGCATCATCCTTGCTTGTTCTGACAAGCTTGCTAATTCATCACGAATTTTGAATAGCTTTTTGCTTTTATCATCTATGGATTCCTCCACAGTTTGCATTTTTTCATATATCTTGTTCAACAGGATTTGTGTCCGATTGTCCATATTGGATATTTCTGGAGATAAAATCTGCAAGAAAATTTTCACTGCCTTTAATATTTTTAATTTTAAATGAATAAAGGATAACAACACCTACCATCGTTGCAATCTTCTGTACTGGGGTTCAGAAGGAAGCTTGTTAAATATTAATCCCGACACATGTGTATTGTCAGTTCTAATAATAAATTGTTTTGGTAAAAGGAAAGTAGAAAAATTTCTAATTCCTCTAACAATGGCCAACAATTCTTTTTCATTCGTTGAATATCTTGTTTCTACTTCATTGTAGGTACCACTTGTGTATCTGCAAATTTCATTTAAATCGGTTTGCAATGATGCTCTCCAATGATAATCTGATGCGTCAGTTTGTAATACCAAATTGTCACTATCTTCTGGTAGTCTAAGTTTTGGCAATTTAGCACATTCTTCTTTTAATTGTTTGATACACTGAGTGTGTTCTTCTGTCTATCTTAGTCTATTGGATTTTCTTATTAATTTTTGCAGTATATTCCATTTTTTTTGCTAGATCTGGAATAAATTCCCCTGCATAATTAAGACATCCTAAATTTTATTGTATTTCTTGCTTTGTTGTTAATTTATCAGGAAATTCAACAATCTTTTTTAGATGTGTGTTTGGAGTTCAATTCCATTTTTTGAAATAATCATTCTTAAGAATTCAATTTCATTTCTATTAATTTCTTTCTTCTTTTGGCTTAGAACAATCCCATTTTTTAAACAAATTTCTGAAAATTCTTTCAGATGCCTTAAATGTTCTTCATAAGTTTTAGAACATATTAGCATGTCATCAATATAGACGATTAGAAAAAAAATTTCAGAAAATATTTTATCCATCTTTCTTTGGAATATTTGTGGGGCATTTTTTAACCCAAAGGGCATGACCATCCATTCGTAGTGTCCATTAGGGGTGCTAAACGCAATTAATGGAATGGAGTCTTCCGGTAATTTTATTTGCCAAATTCACTTTTACAGTCAAATTTTGAAAAATATGTTTTTCCTTTTGCAAGGTTTATAAGATTATTTTTATTTGTGATAAAATATCCATCAAATATGCAATTTTTATTGAGCTCTTTGTAGTTTATCACCATTCGAGCTTTTCCTCTTTTTATTTCAGCATGGTTTCTTACCATAAATGATGGGCTACTATGAGGGCTTTTACTCATTCTTATTAATTTCAAATTGAGTAATTCTTTAAGTTGAATTTTAAATTCAATTTTATCGTCTTCGTTATAGAGCATGGGTTTAACTCTAATAATAATGCTAGGGTCTTTTAGTGTTAAAGTTGTCCTTTCATGATTTTGTTCCCATTTTTCTAAGGGATTTTCACCAAATGATTTTTGTAAATTTTCTTTAATTTTTTCAAGATTAATACATTTACAAGAGATTTTTCTTAGGTTTTCTAAGTATCTCTTTTTATAATTTTCGTTATCCATTACAATACTATAAGGATTTTGTTTTCTTGGGACTTTGATGAAATGTCCGCAAGGAGTTTTAAGGCTTATCATATATAATGTCTGATGATAATCCTGAAATTGTTATAAAAAATCATTTCCTAATAATAGATCGGTTTTTAATTTATCATAGGCAAATAATTTATTTATAGAAATAATTTTTTATCCCAAAATTATTTCTACTTTTTCCTTAGATTGTGATAGTCTTTCTTTGTTACCAGTAATTCCAATCATTGATATGTTATTTTTATTTGTATCCCAATCTTTTATTAAAAAAGGTTTGCTAAACTAACTTCAGATCCATTGTCTATCTGACAAAAGGTTGTTATTCTAGTATCATAGAATGTGATTTCTATGAAAACCGATACTTTGAAAGATGTTTCTTTAGGCATTTACATCTTTGGTATAAAACAAGTTTCATTTTTGTAAATCATTTCTTTTCCAATTTTTCCTATACTATAGTCTTCTAGACTATTTAGGAATAAATTTCCTAGGATGAGATTTTGATCACTTTCGTGATTTGTAATATAACATGGAACTGTTATTCTTATTGTATCTAGTTGTATAGGTAAATCTACCATATTTTTACAACTAAAATTGTTACCTTCAAAAGTTTTATAGGTATATTGAGTTCCTTCGTAGATGGGCAATCCATCTATTAGAATTCATTTTACATGGTTAGCTGTTGCTCCCGTTTGTATTAATATTTCTTTATGCTTCCATTCTATTCCATTAAAGATTCTTCCTGTAATTCTAGTAATATTAGAAATTTCTAGAATCTTTCTAGGATACCTATTAGATATACTTTTTCTGATGGAATTTCTTCCATAGTCTATAGATAGTCTAGGATTGCTGCTAGAGCTTCCTATTTCTTGTGTCTTTCCAAACTGAATTTCATATTTCTTGTTGAATTTATGCTTCAACGATTCTTGCTATTCCTGTGCATTCTTGATCAATTTCTATCATTTCTTTATTTTTTTCTACTTTTCCATAATTAGAGTTTGTAACTGTATATAATGCTTGATAGTAAATACTTATTATATGGTTACCTGGTTTAAAAAGATCTTTTCATTTGATATGGAAGTGTAAACTTAATGCATCATTAAAATCAACATCTTTTAGTGAAATACAATACCTTGGGTAGTATGTAAATAAGAGTTTGGTGTAGGCTAGGTTTCCCTCGACTATACCAAGATTTCCTTCTCTTGCATTCATAAACCTTTCGTCTGAAAGATTAATGACTATTGGAGAATTAATTCCTTCTTTAAAAGTTGATTTGACCAATATTTGAATGTCCATTTCTTTTCGGGAAACTTTCTAAGGATTTGATCGATCATTGGTTTAGTTAACAGGTTTAATTTATGTTTTCCTGTTGTTTGAGTAATTTCTATAACTCTTTCTATTTCCTGATATTCATGATATGAAATTTTGTTTCTTGCAAACATTCTTTGCATTCTATTTAACAGGTTATCTTCAGTCTTGAGGTTTAATTTTAATCCTTGAATTTTTCTAAATATTTCTCCATCAAATGTTGCTTTTAGGGCGTATCCCCTCTGTTCTTCTTCAGTTTCTAAAACTTGAATTGAAATTTCTTCTTCCTTTTGAATTTCTATACTCATTTATTTGGATTCCTCTGAACTTGTTGAATATTCTTCATATAATTCTTCAAAGAAGTCTTCACTTTCTATTGATTTTACTGATTCTAGATCAGAATCAATTTCTCCTATCTAATTTTGAGATTTTTACTCTTTTCTTGTTACATTCATAACTTTTATGTCCTTCTTCAACATTTACATTTTTCTGTTGGTTTTGTTTTCTTAAATTATTTTTCTTTTTATAATACCTTCTTTTAGGTATATAATTTTGTTTAGAAACATTTTTTCTTTTGATTAAGCTTTTTTCTTCTTTTGTATGGTTTGTCATTACATCCCTATTGGGTTGCTGCATTTGTATCTAGACAATAAATTTGTGTATTTATTCTTTTGGTTTTTCTTTGTATGTTATGTGCCATACATAGTTGACCAAGCCTATTTTTTAGGAAAGATATTCTTTGTGCAAGAGTATCTCCTTTAATGTTTTCCTTATCATATTCTTCTCTAAAATATTTGGCCCAAAAGCCTGGTAATTTGTTATAGTATTTTTCTAAATATGGTTGCATTTCTTTGTTGCTATCAAATATTTTGTAATAATATTCTTCGAATTCACAAGTGTATTCTTGGATAACTCATTTTGCATATTGCAATTTTTTCAATTGTTCTTTTGCAATTGTTCTCATTTTTTCTCTATTTTCTGTGGTACCTCCTTCATCACCTAAAAATTCATTTGCTATATATTGTACTAAATTTTGATTCCTTCTTGGAGGGATTTCTTAAATCCATCTAAGATATTGTTTTTGATGATCTCTTTTGCATCATTTGTTAATCCTGTGTGCCAATTGCTTACTTTACCTTTAAAGGTATTTATCATAATGATGTATTTCTCTTCATCTGTATAATTTATTCCTTTTCCAAGTAGAAATGAAAGGAATATATTTTGAGACCATAGATCTAAGTTTATTTCTGGTTCTCGTTTACAATTTAAATATAAGAATTGTGTTGTTCCTACATCTCCTGTTGGGAGTCTGTTAGGCATGAAATGAGCTTTATTGCTATTATGATATTGTTTCATGAAGTCTTTATTCTTTTTTGCTTTTTGAACAAAATTGCTTTCTTTTTCCTCTGATTGGAATTCTTCTTTTATGGATTTTGATCTATCACCTTCTTCAAATTTTCCTTGGGGTCCTCCTATTTCCCCTTTGTTCATTAAAACTTTTATATTTTGTTCTGAAAGATCTAAGTCTTCCATTGCGTAAACTAGTTCATCTAGTTCACTCATCATTTGGTTTCTCATCGGATTTTAAAATTTCTTTTTCTTTTTCCAATTCTAGAATTTCTTCTCTAGATTGCTCTATTTCTTTGTTATTTTGATTTTCTAAGACGCCATTGATGAGCTTCTCATCTAAACTTCCTTTTTGATAAGAACTTTTGCTTGCAAACCTTTTTGATAAGAACTTTTGCTTGCAAACCTTTTTGCTAAGAGTTCATTTATATATTTTTGACTTACTTTTTTGTCAAACTTTTCCGTTTTTTCTATTATATTTGTAGTTCTTCCTGGTATATTTTCTTTAAGAGATATTATCTCTAATTCTATTAGCTTTAATCTTAAAGGTATTTGTTTTTGACTTTCTTTTAAATCATTTAATAAGTCAACGACATCTCTTAAACTCATTTTTTATTCTAAGAAATAATAATCAGATGTATCCATATCATCTATTACCCTTTCATTATAGTCATAATTTACTTCATATGTATAAAAATCTTCTTCTGATTTTTCTAATGTAATTATTGTTATAATTTTTTTCTTTTAAATCCTTGTTTAAATTTTTAATTACTTGTAGTATTGCTACTAAGGTTTTATCTTCTATATACCATAATGGTTTAATCATCATTTTAGAACCTTGCTCTGATACCATTTGGTTGGTGCTGTTCAAAGAACAGGGTGAAATTTTGCGGAAATTTATGTTGTGTATACAACATAATTTTTTAGGATTGCCTTAGCATTTTTATATTCAAAAAATTCTTGAATTCTATGCATTTTCATCTCATGTATTGCTACTATGAGTCTAGTTGATCTTAAACTAGCATGTAAATATGTTTTTTCATTTCGGGAATTGCTTTATTAAAATGATATAAAGCGATACGGTGTCTCCACGCTCTTCTTCTTACTATATGTAAGTGATATTGAATGTTCTTCATCATCCTTTTTATTATATATGCTTATGCATGTATATATGCAGTTGCATGAAAGGATGTAGTATTTTTTATTTTATTACACTTTTTTTTTATATAAAAACCAAACTTTTTATGAAAAAATTATGTATATATATATATACCTGTGCACATAGAAAGTTCAACCCTACAAAATCAAATTATTCTTAATAAAATAAGAGATTAGTTTCATCGATGTAAGAAATGTCTTTATAAAAGTAAATATTACATGATTTAAAATTACAAAAAAATCGTAAAATAGAAGTACTAATAATAAATTGAATTATGTCTATTGGTAAAAAAAAATTAGCACTCAATATTTTTAAAATGTATTTTATAAATTTAAAGAGGTAATATATAATCGCGCGAAGCACGATCAAGTTTACTAGTGGTAGTAAAAGAAGAAGGATGAAATTGTGGTAAAAAATGTGGCATTGAAAGTGAGGAGTTTTAATGGAGATGCCAATGAATTTTTGAAGAAGAAAGAAAGAGATAAAATAATAAGGAAAAAAAGTAAAAATAAATAAGAAATTATATTTTATAACAAAATACTTGTAAAAATAAACTTATATTCATTATTTTAGGTTGCTCACGTTTTTTAGAAGAGTGCATACACTCTCTATGCCAGGTGGACAAAATATTATGTAATAATATTAGTTTAAGATTGTTTAGGGGGTAATAGGACGCTTGTATAGTTAAGGTATCTTTTTATAAATTCAGAATAACTTCAGGTGTCACTTTATGTCCTTTCTCTTATTGTGGTTATTTATTTGGATAGATTGCATTGATTTGGGAGCCCAACGAAAGGGAAAGGCTCAAGTCCCTAAGTGATTTTTCGATTAATTGAGACAAGCATATTTCTTGTTAAGTGTATAGAATCGTGTATTTCCTTGTGGTATGTGTTGGGGGAGTAATGGGACTTGGTGATTAGTTGACTTGTTCAGATTGAATGATCTTAATGAGGAAAAGCGGGTAATAAAATGTAACTTGATTGTATATTGATGTGTGATACATTGAGAATGATTCGAAAGGTTTATTGATTCATTGTTGATGTTGTATCACGATTGTGTTGTTGTGAATTGTGTATTGATATTAAAATGACCATCTTCTCATTATTTGTGAACATGGCATTTGCATTGGTTCTGAGACATGGTTGTGACAAGTGTTATATGAATTGAGGAAATATAAGAAATTTAAGAGGATGTTCCATTTCGAGGGACGTGTTGCACCACGATGGATATTATATTTCGAGAGACGTGTCATGTGCCGCGATAGATATTATGATTTGAGGGACATGTTGTACGCCATGATGGATTCTATTATTGAGAGTCGTGTTGACAGATGCATGGACAAATATGTCCCTATAGGTCTCGGACTGAGAGATAGCAGGTGTGTATCACTAGGTCAGGCATGCATCACCATACTTGGCATTGCATATCTTTATCATTTGTGAACTTGTGAGTGCCTTTCTAAGGAACTTGTGATTGATGAACTTGATCTCGCGTGTTGTTGATCTCTAATTGTTGGAGTGTTGTTATTAAGCTATGTGTTATGTAAATTGTGAACTGCTAGCTTGAGCTAGTTTTATGCCAGTTGTAGCTGTGGAGGTTCGGTTGGGGTGGTAGGAGTACTCGTATTATATACCCTTAGACTTGTGTTTAGATCTTCATGATACTCTTTTTTCTTGTCTGAGGCTTTTTGTGAATATTTGTGAGGTAGTTGTTTTGTCATATCAGCGGACCTTCTTACTTCATTATATGATCTTGTTCTAATTTAGAGACAACATCATTTGAGACTTGTATTTTTTCAAATCTATTGTAATACATTAGAGGCTTGTAAACGTAACAATCAGGTTTTTGGGGTTTAATTAAATTGATTTTGTTATCCGTGTTATAATTTATTGTTACACATGTCATTCTTATTTTACTTCTGCACTTATCGTTATATTTGAATTTTAGGCTGACTTGTCTTGGTGGGATAAGACAAGTGCCATCATGTCTATTTTTGGATCGTGACATGTAAGCTCTTTTAAATATACCTCAATACGCCAATTTTTTTCATATTTGAAGGGTATGTGCATTACACTAATGCCCACCAACTACAATTTCCTTCTTAATTGGTGCAGTCTCTGATGATAAAAATATTATTTGTGATGTGTAATGTTTCTCAATTAAGTTCAAATTTATGGTGAATTTGAATAAACCAATCGATTCGAATTACTCTCATCTTATCACTAACCCCTGGTTGTGAATCTATATAATGATGAACTCTTCAGATCAAAAAATTTATATTCAATATGAATGGGTTGTGAATCCATATAATGATGAACTCTTCGGATCAAAAAATTTATATTCAATATGAATGGGTTGAACAGTCATTCTATTAACAACATCAATTGAATCTCACCTTGAAAACATTTATTACGTTTGTTAGTTTAAAGATGATTGTATCTTTATATATTATTCTAAAGTTCTAAATATAAGGTAAAATTGTATATTTGACATTGTCACACCCTTTTTTGGAATGAGGTATTTTTCAATATAAGTGACAATATTGAAAAGGGACTATTTTATAATGTTAGGAGTCGCCACTTGGAATTAAGTTATGGTGTTTCAAGTCACCTTTTTTAAATCAATAATCAAAAGGAAATGACTCTTTAATTTTGGTCTGCGAAAATAAAAACACGGTTAGGATTTCAGTTGAGTAAGGGAAAGGTATGAGGAACCCATGGATTCTCATGGTTATAGCACGGACGCTTTTATCAAGTTATACTCTCTTAAATTATTTTTTGATAAATTGTTACATGCCAAGGGTTAGCTCGCATATTTTATTGCTAAACTTTTATTGGTCTCAACCTAGATGTGTAATTGAATTCTTGGTTTCGACATTTAGAGGCATAATTGTCTTCTTTGCATCACATCTAATAATTTTTCTATAAATCTTACTTTAAATTATTGAGAGTAAATCATATTTTTGGACAAAGTTGGTTTAACACCTCAAAATTTGAAAAAGGAAGAAAAAAGAATTTTGGAGTGAATTATTGTTTTATAGGTCCTGTAACACCTCAGACCTATAAGACTTGGGCAACAAGAAAATTTGGTGAACCACGGTAGGGTTCACGGACCGTGAGAGGAACCACGGTCCGTCGACCTGCTTGTGGCTCACACCCACCTAGAAGTGGTGGACCAAAGAGCCCTTCATGGGCCGTGGACCACCACACGAGTCGTGGAAAGGCTCGTGGAATCGAGGTAGAACCAACCAAGCTCAGACATCAAGAGACAGAGCCCAGCATGGACCATGGTCTCAATGATGGGTCGTGGATGGGTCCGTCGTCATGAGCCAGCAGCCCTTAGCCCTAAATGAAGAACCACAGTGGCCTTCACAGTCTGTGGTCCTTCACACGATCCGTTAAGTGGACCGTCGATGGGGGTGCCCAAAACCAGTAGACATTGGCCAGCAACCACAATCCACTTGATGGGCCGTGGTCCCTTTGATGGTCCGTCAATAGCTCCATGGTTGGCCTCCGTCAGCTTTTAAGTTAGGGTCATTTTGGTCTTTTCCCCTATGCGTTTTACACCTAATCTACGTTTTTTTACTCAGTTTAAGCCTGCTAATTTAGTCAGAACATACCAAAAACCTTTATTCTACAAAATCACCAAAACTTAGAGCAAAATGAGAAGAAAGAGACGCCAGTTTCCCAAGAACAGTTAGAAGGTTTGCTTCAAGTTTCAGCCCCAAAATCGAAGGATTTCTCCGTAGATTTTGTCACCAGTTATGTGGTATTTCACTAGTGGGTTCCTTTCATCCATTAGGTCCCTAGAATTCAATCAATTCCCTGATTCTACATAGCTTGTTTAGACCTAGAGTTTGTAAAATCTTGGAGAATTATTATTATTTTAGTTGCTATAGTATTCATAATCTAAATATCATGTTTTCTTGGAAAGTTTGCTTAATTCCTTGTACGAAACTCAGAACCCTAGTTTATATAAATTCTCTTAGTTCATTAATTATACTTTCTATGTCAGTTAAACAGATAATCAGGCTCCAGATTTTGAATGTCCATTACTAGTATATAAATATTGCATTCTCATATTGCATGTCAGTATTTTGAGCTATTCACTAATTTAGCATTTCAGTTACATTTGTGTCATATACATATCCAATTAGGAGTAGACTTTGCACCGAGTTGGACTAGGGTTTAGCGTACCCTCACAGTCCCAGAAATACATGCCCCTATAAGAGTATAAGTCCCCTCTATTGGGCATCAGATTTAGTGATCACGCTAGTCATGCCTTTATACCCCTGGCAAGGTATATTGGGTCCTCTCGATGGGGCTTGTAAATCAGACTCCACGTTTAGCTCACGTGGTTTATGTTGGTTAATAGTAGCTCCCACAGTCAGACTCTTAGTCCATTTGACCAAGTTTTTAGTATATACTTCAACATGTTATTTTCATGATTAGTACTTGGTCATCACATTCAGCTTAGCTTTTTAGTTATGTTTCAGTATTTACATTCTTGCTCAGTTATGCTTTGTTCAACTTGTATATATTTGTTTAGCTTAATATTTATATCATGCATACTCCGTACATTCTAAGTACTGATGCATACTCTAAGCTACATCATTTCATGATGTAGGTTCAGGTACTCAGCATCCACATTGCGCTTAGATCGATTCTCGATCCGCATTTCAGCAGCTTCAGTGGTGAGACCTCATATTCTGAGGACAATAGACATGCTTTTATTTTAATCTTTAATTTCAATTTTTTTCAGTTTTGTTAGAGTTAGTTAGGGGGGATGTCCTAGCAACTCAACTCTGTCAGAGGCTTTTCATACATAGTAATAGAATCAGCTTGGGTTGATGAGTTTACCTTTCAGTTATTGTTAAAACTCTTAGTATGTTTCATACATTCAGATTAGACAGGTATTCCCTATTTCCCCAGTTATCTATTGTTTAACTTTTGCACAATATTTGTGTTATCCAATATTTTTAGTATGCTTATGATATGTCAGACACGGGGTTAGCTTGGGGTCACTCGTGATCCTAGGTCCCATGTTACGTCAAGGGGGTAGCCTCGGGGAGTGACAAACTTGGTATCAAAGCATTAGTTTCAAGAGTCCTAGGATTTCTGAAAGACACACTAAGTAGAATCTCTTTCATGGGTGTGAAGTGCACCACATCTATGAGAGGGAGGCTACGAAGTGTTTTAAGGAAAACTTCACCTTCTTTGTTATTCTTATCGTGTGTGGGTATGATCCAACTTTTCCTTTCTAATCCATCCTTATGCATTTCAGATCATGTCTCCTCATAGAGCTAACACACAGAGTGTTAATGCACGCAATGCTAACGCAGTTCCTCCAGTCCCGAATCATGTACGAATGCAGAATTTCGGAGTGTGATCCAGCTCTTGATCAGAGTATAGCCAATCAGAACAATCAGCAGCCCACAGTTCCTACAAACACTAATGGTGGATCAGTTGCAGCTAGGGTTTGAGATTTTATTTGGATGAATCCTCCAAAAGTTCTAGGGTCGAAGGTTAGTGAGGACCCACATAACTTCACTGATGAGGTTAAGAAAATCTGTGGGGTAATGCAAGTAACGGGAACTGAAAGTGTTGGGTTAGCATCCTATCAACTCAAAGATATAACTCATATTTGGTTCACACAGTGGAAGGAAAACAAGGGTGAGAATGTTGCTCCTGTGACTTGGGATTGTTTTACTGGTGCTTTCCTGGACATGTTCTTCCCAAGAGAGTTGAGAGAAGCTAAGGCACAAGAGTTTATGAACTTCAAGCAGGGATCAATTTTGGTCCAAGAGTATGGGTTGAAGTTTACCCAACTCTGCAAGTATGCTCCATACATGGTTGCCAATTCCAGGGCACAAATTAGTAAGTTGTTGTTTGGGATATCCGATCTGGTGAAGACTGAGTGAAGGAATGTTATGCTACTAGGGGATATCGCCAGGCTAATGAGTCATGCTCAACAAGTTGATGGAGATAAGCTTAGAGAGTTGGCTAAGGACAACAAAAAGTCCAGAACAAGAAACTATGAGTACTCACAACAAAAGTTGGATGGTGAGAATCGCTCACAGTTTCAACATAGGTTTACAGCTCCAGCACCTTCATCAGCTAGTGCTCCATCCCCCAGGTTTCGATAGGATCAGAAAGGTAGGGCATTAGGCTCTACGTCTCAGGGGAGTGCTTTAGGTAACATGACTTACCCAACTTGTCCAAAGTGTGGTAACAACCATCCAGGTGATTGTCTTGTAGGCAAGGAAGGGTGATTTGGGTGTGGTCACTCTGGCCATAGGTTGAAGAATTGCCCTTCCTCCAGGTAGAGGCAAGGAGGTAACAACAATAGGGCTCAGTCTACAGCTCCAGAACCACCAGCAAGCCATCCAATTTAGCAGGTTACTTCATTTGGTACAGGTGGTAGTCAACGCCAGAACATATTGTATGCTCTCCAGGCTCGGCAGGACCTGGAAAATTCTCCTGATGTGGTTACTAGTACGTTACGAGTCTTTCATTTAGATGTTTATGCATTGTTAGATCCAGTTGCTACACTGTCTTTTGTAACTCCTTATATAGTAGTAAACTTCAGTGTCAGTCCAGAAACTCTTTCAGAACCCTTCTCTGTCACTACTCCAGTTGGTGACCTAGTTATAGCTAGATGGGTATACAGAAATTGCGCTATCACAGTCTCTCAGAAAGTCACCTCAACAGATCTTGTAGAGTTAGAAATGGTAGATTTTGAGATCCTTCTAGGTATGGATTGGTTACATTCCTGCTATGCCTCAGTCGATTGTAGAACTCAGATCATTCGGTTTCAGTTTCCAAATGAGCTAGTCTTAGAGTGGAAGGGTGGTAGCTCAGTGCCTATAGGTCGATTTATCTCTTACCTTAAGACCAGTAAACTGATTTCCAAAGGGTATATCTATCATCTTGTTCGAGTTAAGGATTCAAACTCTGAAACCCCAACTCTTGAGTCAATCCCAGTAGTAAGTGAGTTTACAGAAGTATTTCCAAAAGATCTTCCTGGAGTTCCTCCCGAAAGGGAAATCGACTTCAAAATAGATCTTCTTCCAGATACCCAGCCCATTTCGATTCCTCCTTATAGAATGGCACTAGCCGAGCTTAAGGAATTGAAAAAGAAGTTGTAATACCTTCTAGATAAGGGCTTTATCAGACCTAGTATCTCTTCATAGGATGTGATTTCACGTATCAGGACACTTCATCCAATACTAAGTGACAACGATCGTTAGTCAGTAATATAATCCAACTAAGTGAGTTGGGGTCGAATCCCACATGGAGTGGTACATATTTGAGAATCAATAGAAAAGTATGAATGTGTCCAAGTCAATCATAGGTAAAACCATTTATGAATAAAAGCATGGTTCAAGTTTAGGGTGACACAAGTGTCAAATAACAAGGGATTTGGGTTCAACTATCAGTTACAAAAGCAAATAACACGAAAATAATAAATATGGAGACGGGTTCTTGGGATGTGATTGGATTATGGGATAAGGTAGACAAATGGGTGGTTGGAATTAATAGTGAATAGTTGTAAATCAGTGAATAATCTAGACTTTAGTGGGGATAAACTTTATCTCGAACAATTTACCCCGAATCAAATTGGTTTCTCTCCAATACCAATAAGTAGCAATTAAGAACAACCTACGCTTTAGTCCATTCACTCTCTCGAGCTGAATGTGTGGAAAAAGGGTTTAGGATTCACTCTCTCGAGCTGAACCCATGACAACCCAATACCTATAGACCATCAAATCAGTAATCTTGGTTTTAAAACCTCTCTCTCGAGCAAGCCAAAAACACGAAGGTAGAGTTGCATTTGCTACTACAACCCTTTAGATTAAGCAACAATTACTAAATGCAGTCACTTTTAAATAGCATTTACACTATCAATTAACAATACACAGCAACTAAATCAACCCATAATCACATAATCACACCCCAAGAATTGGGGTTTAGCTAGACATCATAGAAAGATAGAAATCTTTACAAAATTGTGTTTCCATCAACTGCGTATGATTAATTTCGTTCTTACAAAGGTCTAAGATTAAGAATCTTCAACACCCACTTCCAATTTCTCATAAATGGAAATCTTCAAAGCTAAGGAAAATATTGTCTCAAAACTGAGTTCTAAGCTCTCTAACTTGAAAATTGAACAATAATGAAAACCAGATAAAAATCTCATACTAACTAAAAATTCAAACATGTATTTATAGTTGCCAAAAATGTGTTGCAAAGGACCAGTCGGCGCAATAAGTCGGGATTGCCAATCCACTCGACGATCCACCCTTTGGTCAGTTCCATTGCCTTTTTTCTTTGGCCTTCAGCAACTTCAAGTTCTGTAACTTTGGGCGATATAACACTGCATCGCAGAACCGTTCGGTAACTTGCCGACTGTTTCTTTCTATCGCCGACCTGATTTTCTCCTTCAGGGTTTGGCACACTGGAACATTAGGCGAGACCATGTCCATTCGGTGACTCGCCCAATAGTTTAGGCGATCCTTAGGCCCTTTTTTCTTCGTTCTTTCAGCTGCCTTGTTCCTTTTTGCTCATTAGTGTCCATGCTTTGTTCCTCAATCCAAATACCTGAAAATCAAGGATTTACATAAGTTATTGGCATAAAATATGCATTTCAGGACACTAAATCTACTAAAATAAAGCCCTAAATGAGTTCAAATCGTGGACTCATCAGGTAATGCCTATTTCAACAATTGCATCATTTGGTTATAAGCTCTCTATGACATATTGTTCTCCATTTAATATTTAACATTCGAGAGACAACAACAGGTTGAGAGAGGGATGAATCGGGATATAATTTTGCATCAACTACTTGTAGCAAATCATATAATTTTGGGACTCGGGATTAGGATCTTCCTCCGTTGAAGGTTCACGAGGATGAAACGACTCAGGTTCAAAATTGCTAAAAGATTACCAACTTGAACCTTGGGGAAAGTTAGGACCAGNNCAGGTTCAAAATTGCTAAAAGATTACCAACTTGAACCTTGGGGAAAGTTAGGACCAGCTGCATCAAAAATCATTTGACGGTATGGATTATCATATCCTAATTCAGGTGTAGCACCATCATTGAAATCATGATTAGAAAAAATCTCACTAATCACATCTTTTTCTCCTTGATGCTTCCAGATAAAATAGTTATCAACAAATTCAGACTTATAAAGGTGATGCTTAATCATTTCAACATCCATGAACTTAAAGTTGTGACATTTTTTACATGGACATCTAACTTTATTACCGCTCATGTGATTCTGTTGCGAACATGCAAATTGGATAAATTTATCCACTCCAATTACAAAACTAAAATTTATATCCCCTCGGCCATCCAACCTATCATACATCCAACCACGCTCTAGATTATTCATGTTCCTAATAATGTTTAAATTTACAAAAAAAAATTAGTAACAAGCACAAACGGTGGACCAGAAGGTACTCTCATTCATATTCATCAAAACATGTATATTGGCAAAACAAGAACAATTTCTAAAGTTCTTCACTATGCAGACTTTAAAATAACTTACAAACTATTAAAGCAATTATTAATTATAATCATCTTACAAAACAGTTGCTGGAACATTCTAATTTTAGTCAACTTATAGAACAATTAAAGCATTCTGATTCAAATCAACTTACTGAGGCATTCTAGTTATAGTGAACTTATTGAAACTATTTAATTACTAATCTCACAAAATTGATGACACATAAAAGGAATTGAAGCATTACAGTTAATTTACAGTACAAACAACACTTTCTAGTGTGTGAAAAATTAGAGCAAGAAAAGAATTTGGAGCCAATACTGCATTTCATCAGCAACAAACAGAAGCACATTACATGAAAACTTTCTACTGAACAATCAGTTAGCTAATAAATTTAATCTTAGAGGTTCTTGATGACTATGAAGTTGCTTTGATTTGATTTGGCTAATAATTTAATCTACTAAACAAGCAGTTGGCAAGAATCTTTATTTCAAAAAGATATTTTTTAAGAAAATCACATGACTTTCCTCTATAAGTACAACAATTCGTCTAGCAAATAAAACCAAAGAAAAAGTTAAAGTCTAGAATGCATTTTTCTAGCAAATAAAACCAATAAACAAGTTAAAATTTAGAATGTATTCCTCCTGCAAGAACTAATCACAGAAATACCCACAACAACAGAATAATAATTCTCCAAACTTTTCACTAATCTCTTAAAAAAAAAGCTCTAACTCGAATAGTCTAAAGATAATGGCAACAATCTTCATCATAGTTAGATTGAGTAAACAAAATACCTCGGAACTTAATTCTTGAGCTAAATCAGAGATAGAAATAAAGAGTGAGGCATACTTCAAGCGAATATTATTCAGACCCTGATGATGATGTTATAACAGTAGGGGCTTGCAATATTTTAACATTTCATTACATTGGTTATTAGCAAAAACATGGAACAATAACAATATAAATAAAAACTAAACACTTAATACAGTAAGCAATAAATCTGATTTTTGTTTTGTTTTCTGATAAAATAGGCAGAGGAAGAGAATTTCAGCAAGCATCAGCATGAGATAATTACTCAATCTCTTCAATTAGAGAAATACTTGAAAGTTCAGAAGATTCAAGGCAACTCTCAATAGGTACGTCGTACTAAAACTATTCTCAACAGGTACGTCATACTAATATAATTTCCTTCTCTTTATTAACCTCATGACATTCCCTCATATTATTTAGGATGGAAACAAAGAAAGCAATTACTACAGAGATCTTCAAGGGACTCTTGCCAAAAGTGTATCAGTGAACCAATTTCCGGGCGATACAGTAGCTCAGACTTTAGACATCAATTATATTAATGAATCCCATCTAATTAGGTGAGCCAATATAAAAATAATTGTTTTGTTTAAAACTGACAAGGTACCATTGACGCAGCAAGAATTAATTTCTACTCTCATTGACAGTTGTGGAACCCAAATTCAATCACCATTCCAACATTGAAATCCAAATGCTTGCTTGAACCCTAACCCCTATTTCCATAAAGCATAATTTCTAGAAAAACCCTATTTTTGGAACACTTAAATTTCTAAAACCCCTATTTTGAGAAAATCCCAATCCTACTTCAAGCAATCAAGCTAAATGAAATGGAAAGAGTTAAGAGTTAAAATAGCATATTTTCATACACCCAAAACACTAAAATCTCTATTTTCAGAAGACGAGTTGGACTGGAAAATAATGATTTTGTCAAGTGAAGCCATTGATACCCAAATCTAGTGAATCTAACATCCAAATGCAGGAACGAGTTAGGGTTCTTATTTTGCAGAAAAAAGAGTGGAAACTACCCATTTTGAAAATATCACAGCCCTATTGAGATGGAGAGCTAAACGAAATTGAAATCGAGATGAGAGATTGAGCTTACAATGGAGACTTGGAAAGCTAGTAGTGGAGACTTGAAAAGGAGATGGAGAACTTCAATGGAGCTTGTAGCGAGACTTGGAAAGCTTCAATGGAGATGGAGCTTGAGAGAGGCTTCTTTGGAGCGGGAGCTTGAAAATGTGGAAATAAATTTGTGCCCTAGAATATAATATGACTTTAAAAATATTTACAACAGATTTACTGACGGATTCTAACATCTGTCGCTTTCAAATTAATGTATTTATTTAGAAAAAATTATAATGACGGATATTTTTGTCGCTATATAAAATAAATTTTATAAAAATATATGAAAAAGTTTAGCAACATTTTTTCCGTCACTAATTCCATTGCCCAATATTTATTAAATTTGTCACCCGTACTTTGTTACTAAATTCGTAGGAAAATTTAGGCGCCAAAATTTCGCGCTAATATTTAGCGACAAAATAAATATTCCGTTGCCAATCTGTCGCTATATTATTACTCAAAAAGTTATTTGTCAATTTTGCAACAAAATGGTAATTCCGTTGCAAATCCGTCGTTATATAGTGACGAAATAGTGTTCGTCGCTAATATCCGTCGCTAAACGCTATTTTTTTTAGTAGTGATGGTTCACGGTAAGCTCATCACACAAGACATTGACACTAATGTCAAATAAGACTGCACTGTTTCACTAGTGTGCAATGTTCATCACAAGAGACTCAATTTGATACTTGGCTAGTCACAACGAGATGCAAAAAGTTCACATATTGTCTATGCAACTTCATTTGGCCTGATCATAGCTGCACATTCATTTTTGTTCAATTATGAGCACTATTCAAGTCATTGGTATTGATCAAGACCGATACTCAAATTTACAAGAGAATAACCACATTCAGACACAAACAAGAGGTGGACAATTTTTTCGGAAGGGTCCAAAAATCATTTATCGTTAAAAACACAGAGCCACAAGCTCAATCATCCACCAAAGCAGTATAAAACACAATTATAGCTCAAAACCCAAATATATACACAGAACCATAGTCACAAAAGGTGGGACTCACTTCATCACAAATAAAAATCATTTGTCCTTAAATGCAATCAAAATAATATCCAAAAGTCAAAATAAAGTAAGACAGAGAGGGAGGTAAAGGAGGGTCATGTCTAAATAATCGTTCCATCTGTCAGGGCATCAGTGCCCGATGCATCACTCTGAACTTGGGCATCAGTGCTCGGAGTCACCTCAGAAGGACCAGTTCCACGGGACCCACTCAAGGATGTCTCTGTCAGCGATGTCTGGATCACCGATTTCACAATCGTCTCCTCAATATTCGGCAAGTCTCTATATATGTTCTCCTCCCTTATCTCTATCACCTCATCATCGGTCTCTGCATCTGACTCATCAACGATTGTGTCATCCCTATGTATATCTCCAGTGGTAGCTGAAGGAATCTCTGAAGTCTCAGGAGCGTCCACATCATCAGCAGCCTCCAATAATGAAGTGAAGTCAGTAGACTTTAGATAGTCTACGTCCTTCCTCAAATCTTCTACTTCGACTTTCAAAGCCGTCACCTCGGAGGTCTCCCCCTACCTGCTCTCACAAGCCTTAACTCTCGTGGTGAGAGTGTTAATAGAAGTCTGGAGGGGGGTTAGTGCAGCAGTGTTGGCACTCTCAATCATCCATAGGATGACTCTCTCAAGTCTGGTCGCCCTCACGTAAGCTGAATAGGCTAGGTGTCCCATCTTCAGGAGCATAGCCTGAGTGATCCTGGTGGGCTGGGCAGAGGTAGAGGCACCCGGGGCCTATGAAGAAGAAGAAGGAGCAGATGTACCTAAAGGCCCGAAGGTCGGAGTAGGCAATGATGCCTTTGTAGGTATGGAATCGACGTCCACCTTCGGGGATGTATCCACCGGAGCTACTCTCCTTTTGTCTGCCTCCTCTCGAGTGTACTAGGCCTCAATGCGCCAGATGTCAGTAGAGGAAGATAGGGTAACCTCAATATCTCTCGTATCATCTAGGGGCACTCCTGCACACTGACACAACTCAGTGATCAGGACTGGGAATGGTAGAGAAGTCTGCCTCTGTTTGGCCCTCATGGCCATCTCTTGCTCAATAATAAGCCTCATATCAATGCTCTTCCTAGAAATAATCGACCCAAGGCAGGCCGCATTAGGATGACGGAGAATGGACTAATTCTGGGAAGGAATAATATAGCTGCTGATGAATTCGAACCCAAAAACGTGTAGTTACACTCAAGTCCCTCTTCTCATTCGGAACTCTTGCCTCTATCCACTTCGGGGTGGTGTCTGAAATGAGGGGCGCCAGCCAGCTCTTGAGCTCATCCAATGAAGATGTGGCAGTAGTTAGGTTGGGGTAGTCAAAGTTATACCCCCTGTCAAGTATGGTGTTGATGTACTCGCTATTGCCTCCAACTTCTTTACCCCCGGACCATAATCGACTTAACCCATCTGAACTCGCTGGCCTTTTCTTGCTTTTTGGAACTAATTCACCATACGTTATGTAGAACTCCCAGACCCATGAAGGAATATAGGGGCCTCGGGCCCTGGTGAATTGCTCAAATCTGTGGAAGTGGAAGGTGTCCCTAATATCTAAGAATTTGCCCTCAAGGCCCTCTGTAGATAATAACTTCTCCTCGAGGATGGTTCCCAATCCATCTCCCTTCAACCTGTTGAAAAGCCTGGGAGGAGGGATGACTGGTGTCATATGAGCCACAAGAGGTGCCGGAGTTGGCACTGAACATGTTGGGGTGGAATCTAATGGGACTCTAGCTGAGTTAGGTTGAGATTTAGCTCGGATCTCATCCCGCCGGGACTGTAAAGGCTGATCGTCCTCAGGCTCAGATAAAGCAGCCTGAGAGTCACCAGTCGCTCTCTCAGATGTGGGCCTCTTGCCCCTACTCTGACCTCCAGTTTGAGGCTCTTACCTTTCTCTTTTGGGAGGATTTGATCCCCTTCATTAATTGTGATACCCCGCGCTCTTTTTCGGGGTGGCATGTCGATATTGGTCCTTACCATGTCTGCAAAACATCAAGAAAAGTTAGAAATAATTCAATCAAAAGCATAGAAAATAGTAGTTGCAGACAGACTCGTCGAACCGGTTGGTGAGTCGCCGAATCACTTTAGCGAGCTAGATTGGGCTCGCTGAAAGGGTTGGCTCAAAATTCTCAAAAAAAATTGGCGTGTCGGCAATGAGAAAGCCTTTCGACGAATCACCGATAGCATTCGGCAAGCAAGGATTAGCCCGTTGAAAGTTACAGTGCAAATAAGGCGCAGGGGTGCAGACAAAGGGTGATCAAGAAGGACTTTTGACGAGTCGCCGAGTGCTTTTGGCGACCTCAGGCTTCTCGTCGAAAGTTACAAAACCGAACTACTCATTTAGCTTGAAATTAAAGGAGAGATGAGGAACTTTGGCAAACCGCCGAATGGTTCGGCGAGCTCGATCCAGCTCGCCAAATGACCCAACATGCTTACTTTCAACTCAACTTCTGAAAGTCAACCCCGCAACCCATGAAAACACAATCAAAGCATGCACTTATAAAAATAGGCTCAGACCCATTACATCCATTGACCCGAGTTTTACAAGACCTCCAGTTAATGTGGGGGTCCAAATGGTGGACTAGATCACGATCGCCGACTCGCCAAGTTGCTCCTGGGCTAGCCGAGTTTCACAGACTCCAATTTAAAATTATTTTGAGTCCAACGGAGGTCCAAGTCGGGCTCGCCGACCTCTTCGGTGATGCGTCAACTGGACCTTTAGCTTGCAAATCTATGTCTTTTTAACACTTTCTGCACTTTAACCTGCACAATCAACACACCATTACTTCTAAAATAAAAAAAATGCGATAAGCACTTGGGTTGCTTCCCAAGGAGTGCCTTAGTTAACGTCGTGGTATGACGCAAGTCTACACTTAAACCTCATTCTTGGGGTTAGCCATAGTATCACTAGACAAACCCCTTTGCTATCTCGGGTTCAGATGAGACGAGATATGACCCATTTGGGTCTCCAACTGCTTGATCGATACTGAATGGGAGGTAACGGTCTGGCTAAGGGTTGATACGTCTTCTTTCATTTCTTTCAAAATATTGTCAGAAACCTCAACTTTGTTGAGGATACAAGAAAGCATATCCTCAGACCGGCCACCTTCCGAATCCCTTGGCTTTTGGCGCTCATGGTGAGGCACATACCTATCCTTCTCCCCATCCTTCCAATTTGGATTACGGTCCCTCCATTCTCGATCGTGATCCTTCCAACCTTCATCCCTATTCCAACATTGGCTACCATCCTGCCTCTGGTAGTTTAAACGATAACCACCACCTTGGTTAGGTAGGAAATTAACCTCTTCATTATACAAGGCCTCAAATTTGGACCCCTCCGGATTAGCACATCCGACATCCACGGCATTGACACTTAGCGCACCAGCTCCCATGACATTTTTAGATAAAATGTCAAGTTGTGTCATGATCGTGGCGATGTTCTGGTCCCTTTCTTGGTCTTTCTCCATCTGTTCCTTAGTCAATTTAAATGTGAGAGGGGAGACCTGATCTTCACGGGTGTACCACGCCCGGTTTATGGTAGTCATGCCATCCAAGAGCTGAGCCACTATCACATAAGGTTGCTGTATCAAACCTATAGGAGAAAGTTGGTTAGCAACACCCTTATTTACCAAATCAAGACTCCGGTAAAAATACTGCAGCAACACGTTATCAGGCAAGCCATGGGTTGGGCATTGAAGCACCAACTTCTTGAATCCCAGCCAAGTTTCATGAATTGGCTCACCCTCTAGACGCTTGAAGCTCTGAATGTTGTCCCGAAGAGTCATCATCTTCGAAGGAGGGAAAAATTGTACATTAAATGCGGTGACTAGCTCCTCCCATGAAGTGATTGATTCACGTGGTAATTCATCCAGCCACTTACACGCTTCTCCCATCAAAGAGAATGGGAACAACCTCAATCGGACCGACTCTTGGGATATATTCTTGAAGGAGAAGGTCTGCAAACATCCACGAAATTTCTAATATGCTCATAGGGATCCTCATGAGCCAAACCACTGAACTTCCCCTTCAATTGGAAGAGCTGCAACATAGTACTTGTGATATGGAACACCGCATACCCTTCGGTCGGAGGTAAGCGAATGACACCAATTCCTCCCATAAGATGGAGGTCATTAGCATTAGGTTCGTTGACATCGTTGAGGTTACCGATTTCATCTTGATGGCCTACTTGCTGCCATTGCTACCATTCACACTCACACTTCCAATTTCAAAACACAAACAAGCAAAACAAAACTAAAATTAAGTAAGTTCAACTATAACTAACAAGAACAAAATCCAACTTAACCAAAAATTCTCAAGTAACACCACTCCCCGACAGCGGCACCATTTTGATTTCAATTAACACTTCATCCAATACTAAGTGCCAACGATCGTTAGTCAGTAATATAACCCAACTAAATGAGTTGGGATCGAATTTCACATGGAGTGGTACGTATTTGAGAATCAATAGAAAAACATGAATGTGTTCAAGTCAATCATAGGTAAAAAACATTTACGAATAAAATCATGGTTCAAGTTTGGGGTGACACAAGTGTCAAATAACAGGGGATTTGGGTTCAACTATCAGTTACAACAGCAAATAACATGAAAATAACAAATATGGAGACGGGTTCTTGGGATGTGATTGGATTATGGGATAAGGTAGACAAATGGGTGATTGCAATTAATAGTGAATAGCTGTAAATTAGTGAATAAGCTAGACTTTAGTGGGGATAAACTTTCTCTCGAACAATTTACCCTGAATCAAATTGGTTTCTCTCGAACACCAATAAGAAGCAATTAAGAACAGCCTACGCTTTAGTCCATTCACTCTCTCGATCTGAATGTGTGGAAAAGGGTTTAGGATTCACTCTCTCGAGCTGAACCCATGACAACCCAATACCCATAGACTATCAAATCTGTAATCTTGGTTTTAAAACCTCTCTCTCGAACAGGCCAAAAACACAAAGGTAGAGTTGCATTTGCAACTACAACCCTTTAGATTAAGCCACAATTACTGAATGAAATCACTTTGAAACAACATTTACACTATCAATTAACAATACCCAACAACTAAATCGACCCATAATCACACCCCAGGAATTGGGGTTTTAGCTAGACATCATATATAGTGGTTGATAATTGGGGTAGTTGATAATTGTGGTGGATGATAGTGACAGATTATGCTAGTGGTGAATGATGTTGTTGGTTGGTTATATATAGTGGTGACTGATGGGCACCCAAGGACGTGGTCTAGTGATTAATGAACTGGTTGAGAGTCATGTGGTATTGGGTTTAAATTCCAGGAAAGATAAAAATATTAGGTNACCCTGAATCAAATTGGTTTCTCTCGAACACCAATAAGAAGCAATTAAGAACAGCCTACGCTTTAGTCCATTCACTCTCTCGATCTGAATGTGTGGAAAAGGGTTTAGGATTCACTCTCTCGAGCTGAACCCATGACAACCCAATACCCATAGACTATCAAATCTGTAATCTTGGTTTTAAAACCTCTCTCTCGAGCAGGCCAAAAACACAAAGGTAGAGTTGCATTTGCAACTACAACCCTTTAGATTAAGCCACAATTACTGAATGAAATCACTTTGAAACAACATTTACACTATCAATTAACAATACCCAACAACTAAATCAACCCATAATCACATAATCACACCCCAGGAATTGGGGTTTTAGTTAGACATCATAAAAATATATAAATCGTTACCAAATTGTGTTTTTATCAACTGGTACGATTAATTTCGTTCTTATAAAGGTCTAAGATGAAGAATCTTCAATACCCACTTCCAATTTCTCAGAAATGGAAATCTTCAAATCTTTAAAGCTAAGGGAAATATTGTCTCAAAACTCAGTTCTAAGCTCTCTAACTTGAAATCTGAACAATAATGAAAACTAGATAAAAATCTGATACTAAACTAAATATCAAACATGTATTTATAGTCGCCAAAAATGTGCTGCAAAAGATCAGTCGGCGCAATAAGTCAGGATCGCCGATCCACTCGGCGATCCACCCTTTGGTCAGTTCTATCTCCTTTTTGCTTTGTCCTTCAACAACTTCAAGTTCTGTAAATTTGGGCGATATAGCACTACATTTTGGAACCTTTGTTGACTCGCCGATTGCTCCTTTCTATCGCCGACCTGAGTTTCTCCTTCAGGGCTGGGCACACTGGAACATTAGGCGAGACCATGGCTATTCGGCGACTTGCCCTATGGTTTAGGCGATCCTCAGGCCTTCTTTTGTTCGTTCTTTCAGTTGCTTTGTTCCTTTTTGCTCATTAGTGTCTATGCTTTGTTCCTCAATCCAAATACCTGAAAAATAAAGGATTTACATCAGTTATTGACATAAAATATGCATTTGAGGACACTAAATCTACTAAAATAAAGCCTTAAATGAGTCCAAATCATGGACTCATTAGGGTGCTCCAGTGTTGTTCATGAAAAAGAAAGATAGTTCTCTTAGAATGTGCATTGACTATTAGCAGTTGAACAAACTCATAATCAAGAATAAGTATCACATCCCCAGGATTGATGACTTGTTTGACCAACTTCAGGGTGCTAGTTACTTTTCTAAGATAGACCTCAGATCCGACTTTCATCATCAGAGTCAGAGATAGTGACATTCTGAAGACAACTTTCAGGACTCGATATAGTCATTATGAATTTTTGGTTATATATTTTGGACTAACAAATTCTCCTGTAGTTCTCATGGATCTAATGAACAAGGTGTTCAAATAGTATTTGTACTTGTTCTTTATCATCTTTATCGATGATATCCTCATTTATTCTCGAAGTGAGGAAGAGCATGTGATTCATCTAAGAGTTGTTCTACACACTCTCAGAGATCGCCAACTATTCGCTATGTTTAGAAAATTTGAATTCTGGTTACAGTCTGTTGCTTTCCTTGGTCATGTGGTATCCAGCGAAGGGATCCAAGTGGATTCTCAGAAAATTGAGGAAGTACAACACTGGCCCAGAGCCACCTCCCCAACAGATATCAGAAGTTTCTTGGGTTTGGCCGGTTATTGCATGAGATTTGTTGAAGGATTTTCATCCATAGCTTCCCCATTGACTAAGTTGACTCAAAAAAAGGTCAAATTTCAATGGTCAGATGAGTGTGAGAAAAGCTTCTCAGAACTGAAAACTAGGTTGACTACAGTTTCGGTTTTGACCCTAACAGATGGTTCAGACAAGTATGTGATTTATTGTGATGCATCCAGGATCGACCTAGGCTATGTGTTAATGCAGCGAGGTAAGGTCATAGCTTATGATTCTAGACAACTTAAAGTTCATGAGAAGAACTACCCAACTCATGACCTCAAGGTTGCAGCTATAGTATTTGCCCTAAAGATTTAGAGACACTACTTGTATGGTGTTCATGTTGATGTATTCACAGATCATAAGAGCCTCCAGTGTGTGTTCACCCAAAAGGAGTTAAATTTTCATCAACAGAGATGTATTGAATTCCTCAAAGACTATGACATGAATGTGCTTTACCATCCTGGTAAGGCCAATGTAGTGGATAATTCTCTCAGTAGGCTGTCTATGGATAGCATAGCACATGTTGAGGAAGAAAGGAAAGAGCTAGCCAAAGATGTTCACCGGCTTGCTCTCTTAGGAGTTTTCCTTACATACACATTCAGATGTGGGGTGATAGTTCAGAATGGATCAAAATCTTCGTTGGTAGCAGAGGTTAAGGAAAAATAAGACAGTCATCCGATATTACTTTAGTTGAAAGGTGAAGTTCGTCAGCAGAAAGTTGAGATTTTTTCCCAAGGGGGAGATGGTGTGCTTCGTTACCAGGGTCGATTGTGTGTTCCTAACGTGGGTGAGTTGAGGCAACAGATCCTTATAGAAGCTCATAACTCTAGATATTCCATTCATTCAGGTGCCACTAAGATGTACCATGATTTACGGGAAGTTTTTTGGTGGAATGGCATGGAGAGGGACATAGCAGATCTTGTGGTTAAGTGTCCTAATCGTCAACAGGTTAAGGTAGAACATCAGAAACCAGGAGGTATGACTCAGGAGATTAATATTCCTACATGGAAGTGGGAAGTGATAAACATGGACTTCATTACGGGTTTACCTCGTACTCACAGTCAACATGACTCCATTTGGGTGATAGTGGACAGAGTCACTAAGCCCGCTCACTTCTTGGCTGTCAAGACTACAAATTCAGCGGAGGACTACGCTAAACTCTACATCCATGAGATTTTCAGGTTGCATGGGGTTCCCTTGTCTATCATCTTAGATAGAGGTCCTCAGTTTACCTCTCATTTTTGGAAATCATTTCAGAAAGGTGTTGGTACCCATGTAAATCTCAACATAACATTTCATCCACAGATATATGGTCGGGCAGAACGTACCATTCAAACCTTAGAGGACATGTTGAGAGCTTGTGTGATCGATTTTAATGGTAGTTGGGACGATCACCTACTTCTCATAGAGTTTGCCTATAATAATAGCTTTCATTCCAATATCCAGATGGCCCCGTATGAGGTACTATATGGGCGTAGATGCAGGTCCCCAATTGGTTGGTTTAAAATAGGTGAAACAGCCTTGATAGGGCCATATTCGGTTCATGAAGCTATGGAAAGAGATATTAAAGACAACTCAGAGTCGTCATAAGTCCTACGCAGATGTGAGGAGAAGGGACTTAGAGTTTGAAATCAATGATTGTGTCTTCCTGAAAGTGTCACCTATGAATGGGGTGATGAGATTTGGAAAGAAAGGGAAGCTCAGTCCTAGATATGTAGGTCCTTACAGAATCTTGAAAAGGGTTGGTAAGTGGCGTATGAGTTAGAGCTGCCAACAGAATTAACAGCGGTACATCCAATCTTTCACATTTCCTTGTTGAAGAAGTGTGTGGGTGATCCAGCATCAATAGTACCATTAGAGAGTGCGGCTGTGAAGGATAGTCTCACTTATGCAGAGGTACCAATTGAGATACTTGACCGTCAGGTTCGTAGGTTGAGGAATAAGGAAGTCGCTTCAGTGAAGTTTTTGTGGAGGAGTAAGTCCGTACAGGGAGATACTTAGGAAGTAGAAGCAACCATGAAGTCTAAGTATCCTCATCTCTTTCCTTCCGATTCCGTTTCAACTTAAGGTAATAGTTCCTCACCAGTCTTCCAGTTTACTCTTGCATAAATTCAGTTTCAGTATCTTGTTCCTTCAATTGTTCTTGCATTTCTATTTGCATGTTCTTGGAACTCAGTTCAGTTTAATAGCAGTTTCTAGTACTTAGTGATAGGGATTACAGCTCCTTCCCTCCATTCTTAGCTAGTTTAGACTTCATTCGAGGACGAATGTTCTCAAGGGGGAGATATTGTAACACCTCAGACCTGAGAAGCAGGAAAATTTGGTGAACCACGGTAGTGTTCACGAACCGTGAGAGGAACCACGGTACGTCGACCTACTCGTGGCTCACATCCACCCAGCAGTGGTCGACCACGAAGCCCGTGGTGGACCATCACACAAGCCCTGGTAAGGCTCGTGGAAGCCAGGAAGAACCAACCAAGCTCAGGCATCAATCCACGGAGCCCACCACGGGTCGTGGTCTCGATGACGGGTTGTGGATGGGTCCGTCATCTTGGGCCAGCAGCCCCTATCCCAAAGTGAAGAACCACGGTGGCCTTCATGGTCCATGAAGTAGACCATCGATGGGGTGCCCAGAACCAGTAGACACTAGCCAGAAACCATGACCCACTTGAGGGGTAGTGGTCCCTTTGACTGTTCGTCAGTGGCTCCGTGGTTGGCCTCTGTTAGCTTTTAAGTTAGGGTCGTTTTGGTCTTTTCCCCTATGCATTGGGAATTTAAACTATGTCGTTTTACACCTAAACTACGTCGTTTTACTCCGTTTAAGCCTGATAATTTAGTCAGAACCTACCAAAAACTTTTATTCTCCAAATCACCAAAACTTAGAGAAAAAAGAGAAGAAAGATGTGTCAATTTCCCAAGAACAGTCAAAAGGTTTGCTTCAAGTTTCAGCCTCAAAATCGAAGGATTTCTCCGTAGATTTCATCACCGAGTATGTTGAATTTCACTAGTGTGTTCCTTTCATTCACTAGGTCCCTAGAATTTAGTCAGTTTCGTGATTCTACATATCTTTTTTAGACCTAGGGTTTGTAAAATCTTGGAGAATTGTCATGATTTTAGTCGTAGTATCCATGATCTAAATATCATGTTTTCTTGGAAAGTTTGCTTAATTCCTTGTATGAAACTCAGAACTCTAGTTTGTATAAATTCTCTTAGGGGTCGTTTGGTTACTGGTTAGAGTTATGCAGGTATTAGTTATGCAGGGTTTAGTTAAGTAGGTATTAGTTATGCAAGGTTTAGTTATGCAGGTATTAGTTATGCAAGGTTTAGTTATGCAGGTATTAGTTATGCAGGGTTTAGTTATACAGGTATTAGTTATGTAGGGTTTAGTTATACAGGGCTTAGTTATGTGGGTATTAGTTATGTGAGTATTAGTTGTGTAGGTATTATTTAGTTATGTAGAGATTACGTTACGTGAATTATTAACTATTGAATATTTATTTTAATATAAATTAATATATATTATTTACAAATAAAATAAGTAAGAAAATAGTATAAATTCTACCTTAAAAAAATAAAGAAAGAAATTTTCTCTATATTTAACCAGGAATTCTGTGTTTTTTTTCTCTTTTGTTTTTTTTTTATGTTTAAAACTTATAAAAATAAAATACTATTAATATATTTCAAGTACATTATACAATCCTATTTTATATAATGTAAATTTCTATCAATATGATGCATGTGTTGTTTGTACATTTTTAGTATACCAAATTTATAAATTATATATAAATTCACATTCTAAATAAAAATAACTAATACATGATAATTAAATATGTGGATATATTTAGTAATATATAATGCGAATAAATAATTAGCATATGCGCTATCAAAATTATACATTCCTATTCATAATATTAATAAATATTTATATTTTGCTTTTAAATGAAAACAAATAAAAAGTTGTTTGTATACAAAAAAAAAAAGAACAAAAACAGTTGGGAAAATAAAATAGTTATGTAAAGTTTTCAATAAAAAATGATTTAAAAATAAATTAATAGGGATAAATGTGTAATTCATCTTTTTAATACATGTATAACTAATACCCACATAACTTATTCCACATTCTATCCTACATAACTTATACATAGATTCCCTCATAAGTTATGAAGGTATTAATTATATAGGATTACAAAAAATGCAATCAAACACCGTATAAAATTAATAAATGAATAACTTTTATACAATATTTAGAACTTATCAACCAAACATAGCATAAGTCATGTTGACTTTTCAACCTAATAAAAAACTTTTACCAAACATAGTAAATCTCATACAATATTTATACATGAATAACTTGCCTTCTTATACCGTAACCAAACGACCCCTTAGTTCATGAATTATACTTGCTAGGTCAGTTAAACAGATAATCATACTCTAGATTTTGAATGTGACATTACTAGTATATAAATGTTGCATTCTCAAATTGCGTGTCAGTATTTTAAGCTACTCAATAATTCATCATTTCAGTTACATTTGTGTCATATACATATCCAGTTGGGAGTAGACCTAGCACCGAGTTGGACTAGGGTTCAGCGTACCCTCACAGTCCTAAGTATAAGTTCCCTCTGTTGGGCATCAGATTTAGTGATCACGTCAGTCATGCCTTTATACCCCTAGTAAGGTATATTGGGTCCTCTCGATGGGTCGTATACATCGGACTCCACGTTTAGCTCACGTGGTTTATGTTGGTTAATAGTAGCTCCCACAGTCAGACTCTTAGTGTATTTGACAAGGTTTTTAGTATATACTTCAGCATTCAGTTTAGCATGTTATTTTCATGATTAGTACTTGGTCATCGCATTTAGCTTAGCTTTTCAGTTATGTTTCAGTATTTACATTCTTGCTCAGTTATGCTTTGTTCATCTTATACATATTTGTTCAACTCAATATCTATATCCTGGATACTCAGTACATTCTAAGTATTGACGCATACTCTGCTCTACATACTTTCATGATGTAGGTTCAAGTACTCAGCATCCAGATCGCACTTAGATTGATTCTCGGTCTGCATTTCAGCAGCTTCAGTGGCGAGTCCTCATATTTCGAGGACAATAGACATTCTTTCATTTTAGTCTTTACTTTCAGTTTTTTCAGTTTTGTTAGAGTTAGCTGGGGGTCATGTCCCAGCAACTCAACTCAGTAAGAGGCTTTTCAGACATAGTAATAGAATCATCTTGGGTTGATGAGTTTACCTTTCAGTTTTTGTTACAACTCTTAGTATGTTTTATACATTCATATTAGATGGGTATTCCCCATATTTCCAGTTATCTATTGTTTAGCTTCCGCACAATATTTATCTTCTCTAATATTTTTAGTATTTTTATGATATGCCAGACACAAGGTTAGTTTGTGGTCACTCATGATCCTAGGTCCCGTGTTATGTTAAGGGTGTAGCCTCGGGGTGTGATAGGTCCCATCTATGGACCGTAGCAGATTTTACGAATCTTAGATGGATATCGTAGGAAGTGGGAAAGTAATTCTCTAGAATCAAGTCCCAGTACCCCTTTTTACGGTTCACCAGGATTGTCCTTCAACTATTATACGAATCGTAGATAGTTCTCATAGGTGAGTCCCGAACATGGTCTACGGTTGACAAGTAAGACTATAGAAAAATCTATGGTCTGTAGGTTGGAACCGTAAGTCGAGTCAGTAATTTTTTAAAGGGGCTTTTGGGTATTTTCTTAATTATTTTAATCCTTTACTACATCGTTTTTCCTTTTCCCCTAAGCCTTATATAAAGATTTTAAGCCCTAAATTACCAGTTTTCAACTCATTCTCCTAAATTCCCTAAACTTGACCAAATTCACTCTCCAAGTTCTCTCAAGGCTAAGGAAGAAAAAAAAGAGTTAGGGTTTCATCCAAGTCTCCAATCCTCCATTCTTTTTGAGCTTCTAGCATCAAGGTATGTGTGTATTCACCCATGGAGTCTTTTCCTCCATGGGGTCCCCAAGGATTTCAATTTCCCAAATCAATTTCTAATTGATTAAATTAGGGGTTTCAATTCAATAAATGTGGGCTTCATCCAAGTATGATTGATTATGAATGATTAAGTCTTCTAATACATTATTTAATGTTATTGCATGAAATTTAGTTGAAATTATCCTGACCCAAACCTAAATCATGTTTTTTCAACTATGAACCTATGATGAACTCAGGAATTGATGAATTATGAACTTATGAAGATATGCATATATTTATGAAGTTATTATAAATGATTTACTGATGCTTTGAAAGGAAAGTATCAATGCTATTGGGAAAGGATTTCTCACTTCTTATGATGATTGTGAAAGGTATTTCTCACAAATAAATTCACATTGGCAAAAGGTTTTCTCATCCATTTTGAATTATGTTTAATGAGTTATTCTATGCTTTGATCTCAAAAGTGTAGATTGGTATTGATCATTTCCTTTCCTATGTTAAGATGATATTTGACTTTAATCTATTTCGTTGGGATTTAGACTTAACACTGAGAGGGATTTGAGGTGGAGGCTCAAATAGGGTAGTCTATAGTAGCAACCTCTAGTCCCAAACTACGTTCCTCATAGGATGTCTTAAATGACCTAGCTAGTGGATCAACTTTAGAAAATGATGATATGTACAGATTCTAACTTGACAAGTAGATTCTCCATCTTTCGGTATGAGTGATATATCAAATTCCATGATATAGCTCTCATGGTCTTATTGTTGGTTAAAGCTATCCACAAAATGACTATATTTTCTTCAAAGCTTTTCTTATATCCTTTATGTTAATGTACTTGACCATGTCTCCATGATTTTCTTGTCAACTCTTCTTTAAAGCTTTCTATATGTTTCAAGATGATCATGCCTACTTATTTTAAGTCATTTATGCCATCATGCATATGTTTATGCATATTCCCTCATACTTGTACATTCCATGTACTCATGCATACTTGTGCCTACATTGTTTCTCTAATGTAGGGTCTGACACTCCTACCTCCCATACTCGTGGCTAATTGATTCTTCATAGGCTTTGAGGATTGGTGAATCTTCATATTTCGAGGACCAAGACTCTTTTATTGTTTTATCTCATTTTTGTTTTCGACTTTGTATGTGATGTATGGGTTATATTCCAATCACTTTCCTTATGATGTATTATATGTCTTTGAGACTTATGTTAGACTTCCGCTTTTGACAAACTCTTTATGATATAAGATTGCCTTTTGAATTCTTTAAATTCTATTATCTTGTATGACGTATTCTAAGTGGCTTGTATAGGGCCTCTCGGGGTTCTATATGCCATATTACGCCTTAGGGTATACTTTGGGTTGTGACAGTGGGTTACCACATTCTTGAGTTTCATTTAAATGTCTCAAGAAAGATGGACGGTACATTCTTAATCGAAACAAATATTTTTAACGTGCCTAAAAGTTCGTCTAATGTTAAAACCAAATATTCGTTTCTTATAAAGAAAATCAAATAACATAAAATAAATCTAAACTTCTAGGAATACAATATAATTTTTTTGGATCATTTTATATCTTTTTATTTTACTTACTCTTAAAGTTTATGTCAAAATTAAGCAGACACATATTGCAATTTTTTTTCTAATCCAACAAAATAATGACGAATTACTGAAATAAATCTCATTTTTATTTGATAAAATAAAAACGAAAATAAATTCTTTGAGCCTAATAATTTCTACCTTATCATTATTGATATCTACATCAATACAAGAACACTGTCATAGCCCGTTCATTTTTAAGAGTTAGCAACTAACGATTAAAAAACAAACAAATAAAAATAATCACCAATTAAGACTATCTTCATTCATTAAATAGAGATATAACACTTAACCCAATATCCATTTCAATAAAATTATGAATAAAACAAACTATAAAAAAAACTTATCACACAATTACATCAAATTTCATAAATAAATTAAATAGACAAGGTAAAGTTTAACCTTAAATGAAAAAAATAAATACCGCAAAATCTTGACTGAAGCATGATTAGAACACTCACAAAATCCCTTTGGTTAGTCAACCTTTTGTTGGTTGTATGAAGTAAAATATATGTATGGAGTTGGTAGGGAAGTACTGAGAAATGACAAAAAGATGTGAAGGCATTGGTTATTTTTTGAAAGAAGAATAAAATAAAATATGTATGTTCAAAGGATTTTTATGTTAGATAACTAGATAAATAGACAGATAAATAGATTTAAGCTATAGGTAACTAGTAAGTGTCGAATAATTGATTTTTATTGATAAATGTACAAAAAGATCAAATATTTACATGATACTTCATCAAAAAAATTATGATGTAGGGAAAATGGGGGGAAATGAATTTGTCACGTCCCGAGGCTACACCCTAGGCGCGACATATCTATACAAGTTCAATTAAATCATGCACTGTGCAGAAGCTAAAAACAGTTAATATCTGAAATAGGGAAAAACCCAACAAGTCTGAATATATCAAATATATAAAGAGTATAGTGATTACTGAAATAACACTTAACAACTCGAGTTGTATCTACTCTATGTCTGAAAGACTCTAACAAAACTGAGTTGCTAGGACATACCCCCAAGCTAACTCTAACAAGACTGAAACTGAAAAGTAAAGACTGAAAAGTAAAGCATGTTTATTATCCTCGAACTATAAGGACTCACCACTGAAACTATTGAATACGAACCGGAAGTCGAGGTAAGCACGATTTGAATGCTAAGCGTCTGAACCTACATCATGAAATGATGTAGTGCAAAAGTATGTGTCAATACTTTTAATATACTGAGCATGCAGGATATATGCTAAGCTGAACAATATAACAACTAAACATGGAAATAGATATACTGAAGCATAACTGAAAACTGAGTTGGATGTAATGACCATGCATTAATCATGAAGATAACATGTTGAACTAAATATTGAAGTAAATATTGAATACATGGTCAATGCAATATGAATCTGACTGTGGGAGATACTATTAATCGACATAAACCACGTGAGCTAAACATGGAATTCGATGTATACTCCCCATCGAGAGGACCCAATATACCTTGCTAGGGATATAAAGAAATGACTATGGCGTGATCACTAAAGTTGATGCCCAACATAGGGGACTTATAATCCTACACTAGCACACAGTTGAATTTGAGGGTACGCTGAACCCTAGTCTAACTCTGTGCTAAATCTACTCCCAATTGAATGTAAAGCTAAAATGCAACTGAAATACTGAGTAGCTCAAAATATTGATAATTATCTGAGAATGCAACATACATATACTGAAAGATATCGAATTCAAATTCTAAAGCATGATTTTTTGACTGATCTTCCTAGCAAGTATAATTCATGAAATACTGATAATTAACACAAGCTAGGGTTCTACGTTCTATACATGGGACTATACTAATTCTCCAAGGAACATGTGATCAATTACATAGAAACTATAACAACTAAATATCAATGGATCCCTAAGATTTAGGAACCTTAGGTCTGAACAATTTATGGAGAAAATGCATAATTGACTGAATTTTAGGGACCTAATGGATGAAAGGAACCTACTAGTGAAATTCCACATACTTGGTGGTGAAAATTACAGAGAAATCCTTTGGATTTCGAGGCTGAATTTGAAGAAGACCTATGCTTGTTCTTGGGAGAAACTGTCACATCTTTCTTTTCTTTTCTTTCTAAGTTGATTGATATTAGGAGAATGAGGGTTTAAGGTACTTTCTAACTAGATTACTAGGATTAGATTGAGTAAAACGACGTAGTTTAAGAACCAAACAACGTAGTTTAAGTACCAAATGACGTAGTTTAAGTACCAAACACATAGGAAAAATGACCAATGCGACCTTGACTTAATTGTTGACGAGGTGACTTCAAGAGGGGCTTCACGGGCCGTCATGATCACCACAACCCGTCTAGCAGATCGTGAAAACACCCTGCCCTAAAGGGCTCCACCAAAATGGGCATAACTTCTTACTCTAGGCTCGTAATTAGGTAAACTTAGTGATGTTGGAAAGAGGACTCAAACACTTTTAATTTGATAGGTCACTGACCACCAAATTCATTTTGTGCTGAAAGATACGATCGTTTGAAGTTGACCCAAAACTCAAAACCTTACAAGCCTATTTCACGGATGACTTCACGGTCTGTGTGAAGCTCCACATACCGTTTAGGCATCCGCGGTCCTTCACAGTAGCTTGGGGTTTCTGTGCCTCTTTTCACCTACAGTCCATGTGAATCTTCACAGACCGTTTTGGAGTCTGTGATCCTTTATAGTGGGTTAGAGGTTCTGGGCCCCTTTTCACGGATAGCCTCACGGTCCATGTGAAGCTCCACGGACCGTCTAGGCCTCTACGGTCCCTCACCTTGGCTGGGTGAAACTCCATGAGTAGGGTGATTGGTCGTGGTCCTCTATTGAATATCTTTCAAAAGAATTGAATCCATCCAAGATCCAATTGCAAGGTGATCTCCTTATACTCTTGGATGAATTCAGTTCCTCTAAATGATATTCAATAGAGAGATTGAAGCTCATTCAACTCCATGGATATGAAACAAAAACATTTTTATTCGACACCACTTTTAACAGTCGATGATTATCTTTTGCACATAATATGCTATGCAAGAACCAAACCACGCTCACTGCCACCTTTTGTTTTTTCATCATCCTTGGATTCTTTATCCTTTCAATCAGTACAATAGACTTCCCCTAATTTGTGTATTCGATTACATAATCACACCCCTAAGGTATGGGGATTTAGCCAAGCATAATAATAAGTAAGTAAAATTTACCAAAAAGATTCTCCATCAGAATGCCAAAATCTTCAATACTCTGCCAAAATTTAAGACTAAAAACCTCAAACCTCAATATCTTAGCTTGAAATCTCTCAAAGAATAGAAGTTTCTTCCAAAAAAATATTCAGTAATTTAAAAGTGTCTTCTCTCTCTTCAAAAACCAATTTATATGTTTCCAAAAACTGCCCAAGATTCACCTTGAGACCAAATCAGCGATATTAGTCGGGTTCGCCGAAAGACTCGGCGATCCGTCAATGGGCAGACCTTATCGCCAAATTTTATATTCAGCTTTTGAATCTTGACTTCTCAGTTGGCAAACTCGATGGACATCCCCGAATGACCTCAGTGACTTGCCGTTTGGATCATTTTTCGCTGATTGGGCTTGACTTCCTTCTCTAGTTGTTCTGATCATTTAGGCGATTTGAGTTGAGCTCGCCGTTTAATTCGGTGACGCACCATTTTGCACCTAAATTCACCGAGCTGGCTTGATTCATGAGCCAAACTTGCTGGATCATTTGGTGAGCTAAACACTCACTCGGCGAGTCGCCGAGTGACTTTTGCGAGCTCCAACCTTACTTTTCCAACTTTTTTTTTCTTTACTTCTTTTTGCAATGTAATGTCCTTTCCTTGTTCTTATGCGGCTGAACATAAACATGTTAACATTAGTTATGAACATAAAATAGGCATTGAGGACACTAATTCATAAAATAACAAGCCCTAAATGAGTCAAATTCCCGACTCATCAAAGATCGCAGACAAAGTGGCTTGTTATGTGTTGTTACTGGCTAAGGAAGTTGTGTTGACACAGGAGAATTTGATATAGAGGGGGGTTACACTATGCTCGATATGTTTTTTTTGTGGGGAAACTACAGAAACAGTCAATTATTTGTTCATCCAGTGTAAGATCACGGGCCAATTGTGGAGTCTATTATAATCCTAAGGGTCAAAAACAGGTCAGGGGTCATGCCTAGAATAATTGCGGAGCCCTTATACAGTTGGGAAGAAGCATGATTACAAGTAAAGAACAGAAGCAACTGTAGAACCATTCCTGCTACTATTTGGTGGACTATCTGGAAAGAGAGAAATCTTAGAGTTTTTCAGAATAAGGAGAGTAATATGCAGCAACTAAAATTGAATTGTATTCTAACTTTGTGTTGGTTTTATCAGATCTACTCTAATGACATTGTCTCTATTATCAATGTTTTAGACTCATTATAGGGATATGACAGTGCCTTTAGAGTTCATTACGTAAATATGGTTTTCAGTACAATCCAAGTACTGATTTAAAGAAATAGAAACAATTACAAATCTCAAGAAAAAAAAAAGATTCCCATAGGCATCACAGTTAATAGTAGAATTGCATCATGTTCAGAGGCATTGCACTGCTAGTTATCAACTATTAGGTTCGAAACCTTCATAATTAGAAAGGAATGTGGGGCATAAATAGCTAGTTTATCAACAAAACTTGTCTGGTCCAAACTCCAAAATATGGATAGGCTTTACAATCTTACCTATGGGTGTGTTTGACTGACAAGTGTTAGAAAGTAAAAGATATTTGAAGTTTCTGTATTCTTCTGATGTTTGATTAAACTAGGAAGTACTAGGGCAGTTGGGCGTAAGCCTACACTTTTAGACTTCATTGGTAACCATATTTCAAAAGAATTTTAGAACTTTGAAGGAAAATTTTGTCTATTCACTTCTTATTCTTGTTTTAGGTTTTTCTTTCCCATTCAAGTGAAAAGGTGCAAGGCCATTTAATAAGTCTGATTAAGATTTATGACAAAATGGAACTCTTATTATTTTTATTAAGATTAAAACATATAAATCTAAATATTAAGATGCGCATTAGGATCTAGATGTATGCTTCCTAATACATTTCTAAATATTAAAATTTGAATACTAAATAATTTAAATAGTTTGTCTTCTCAACATCTGAAAGTATAGAAGTTGTCTTTTATTTAAAAATTATCCCCTCTGTCCCAATTTATGTGGCACAGTTTGACCTTCGAGTGCCAGTTTTGAATTTTGATCGTTAATTCGTACATGCAATCTTTAAGTTTTTATAAATAAAATTTACATTTTTTTAGAACTACGTAAAAAGTACTGCAAGTCACAATAATTGACAATTCAAATATTTACGAGGTGTATGAAAAAAATTGTGGTCCAAAAAAAGTTCATTTGACTTTTGAAATCCAAAAGTGTCACATACATTAGGATAGATGGAGTAATAAATATAAAATGTATATAAAATACTAAATAAATGTAATACTACAAAAATAGTTTTAAAAAATTGTATAATGGTTGGTGGTGCTGATAGATAGATGGTGGTGGTTAGTGATGATGACAGTTGATTGTGGTACACACAGTAAAAAAGCTACCACATAACTGTAAAAGTTGACTAAGGAAGCAAACAAAACTGCACAAACAACTAAGGCTTTTGATTTTGTACCTTTGGAAATTGTGGTGCCTTTAGGTAATGGCCAATTGGTTGGTGAAAAAGAAACACATAAGAGTAGCAGTGAATAGTCAGGCAAAGAAGAAAAAATGATGAGAGTGCAACAGAACAGTTAAAGACAGAACTATGATTGATGATTTGAAGAAAAGTTGATCATAGTACAAGTAAGCATTCATCTAAAGGAAAAGAAGAAGGAAATGAGAGCATATCAACAAAAAATTTGGTTGAGGATTCAGCAGCAGCTACATTAGAAAGAACATAAAATAGATAAAAATAACATGGTTAAAAAGGATGCCCGATCAGAAGCTGTTGCTAGGTCAAATAATGATGTTAGTGGCTATGATAATTTTAAAGGTACTAGATACTCAAATGATGACTGTGATCCTGAGGCTCTTTCGGTTCCAGTAATGCAGCAAGACTATTGACATGAAAAGTATGGATCTTAAGACCCACTTGAACATGTCTATGCCTTATTATTCATGGGTCACTGCAAGTGTCAACTTTGGAACACAATTTGTTGAGTTTAAAAATGTTTTGATCAATGAGGGTATTAAGAAGGATATTAACAAAAATAACTTGTTTTCGTCGCTTTTTAACCTTGAACAGAGATATGGAGCTACAACTCACGCTAAAGTTGATGCATAGCCTTCTTCTTCGCGGAGTCTTTTGTGAAAAGAAATAGTAGATTTGGTGTGGTTTCAGTGACTTGTGTATTTGTTTTGGGATCAATGTATTCGTTATCATAATTGTACTCTTATGTCATTCCCCCCCCCCCCCCCCCCCCTTTTAGTTAGCAATTAACAAAGATTAGAAAAAAGAAGATGCGAATTTGGTTGATATAGTGGAGAAGTCTATTGAGCTCATTTAGAAGAGAAATGATCCAAAGCTGACAAAAAGAGTAAAACGATGGTAGTGAGTGGTTTGGTTCTTGCATAATATATTATGTTCAAAAGACACAAAAAAGATAGACACCAATCGGTAAAAGATGGTGTCGAATAAAAATATATTTGATTCATATTCATGGAATCAAATAAGCTTCAATCCTACTGTTGAATATCTTTTAAAAGAATTGAATCCATCCAAGATCCAATAGCAAGGTGATCTCCTTATACTCTTGGATGAATTCAGTTCTTCTAAATGATATTCAATAAAAAGATTGAAGCACATTTGATCCCATGGATATGAAACAAATACATTTTTATTCGACACCACTTTTAAACAAATAATATGCTATGCAAGAACCAAACCACGCTCACTGCCACCTTTTGTTTTTTCATCATCCTTGGATTCTTTATCCTTTCAATGAGTACAATAGACTTTCCCACTTATCAACCAAATTTTGCACCCTCTTTTTCCAAATGTTTTGCCAACTGTTGACTAAGGGGTGCAAGGGAGGTAGAGTGACATTGGAGTCTATTCATGACAATGAATTTGTTAATGCCAAAATAAATAGGCAAACAATTATAATCATTCTAGATCTTCTTTTTCTTTTCACAGAAGATTCAACGAAGAAAAATGCTATGCATCAACTTCAATGGAAGGAGTTGTAGCGCTACATCTTTTTTCACGTTCAAAAAGTGACTAAAACAAGTTTTTCTAAATTTTTTGTCAACACCCTCACTGATCAAAAACTCTTTAAACTCAACAAACTGAGTTCTAAGGAGACTCTCACAGTGACCCTTGAATCATAAGGCCCATACATGTTTAAGTGGGGTCTTACACCCATACTTTTTTATGTCAATGATCTTTATGTATTTACTGGAAGCAAGAGAGACTCAGGATCACTATTATCTTCTGATGATTACCCTTAGAATTCTTTTGTTCTTCAGCTGAATCCTCACTTGTTCTATGTGATCTTAGGCGTATTTATATGCCTAGGAACCTAATAATACCCGCATGTAAGCCAAGTTTGGAATCAATTTATGTTGATTTATAGTCGTGTCGAGTATTTTGATTGTATACATGTTAACCAACATGATTAGTTGTGTAGGTAAGCTTGAATGAAGAAACGAGCACTAAAATGGGCACCGGGAAACAGGAAAGGATCCAAGTTGAAAAGAAGCAAGAAAGAAAAAGGAAGACTTGGAGATCAAGAAGAATTTGTATCCACTCCGCATCGCGGAGAGGAATGTTCTTATGGATCGAGTAGTTCAAATGGAGACAGAAGGGTCCGTACCTTCTCCGCGTCGCAGAGAGGGATTTTTAATTTCGTTCGAAGAAGGAGGATTTGAGGCAGAGTGGTTCATGTAGTCGTTGCGTCGCGGAGAAGAGTATTTGCCATAAAACGAATCTGAACAGCAACTCCGCGTCACGCCTATACTTGCCCGTTTCGGCTTTAGTATAAATAGACTAATATTTTATTTTATTAATTATTCTTTTTTTGGGTTTTGAAGAACGACGGTTTGGAGAGCTATTTCATCAGTTTTTATGATTCTTTCCAAAACATTTCTACTTTCGATCTATTTATGATAATTAAATTTTGTTTGATCAAAGATACAATTATGAGTAGCCAAATTCCCTAGTTCTAGGGCAGTGGCTACAGGATGATTGTAACTTATTGAGTTTATATTGACTGCCATTAACTATCATATTAATCTTTCTTATGTTCTTATTTTTCATATTTCATGCCTGATCACCATTGAAATAAACATATTGTCCGAATTGAACTTGGGAGAGGAATAAGACAATAGAACGTGGGGCATAAGGAGCATGATTTTCTCTTAACAATTAGAGTTAATTTGTATCTAGGATAAGGATATACCTAGAAATCTTGCTTGGTCATTATACAGGAAGAAATCGTAATGCTCAATGCTTGGTCCAATCTATTCCCGCTCAACGATGTAGTTAGGTTGCCATCACTACTAGAAAACTGTAAATTACCTGCGAATTTTACTTGGGGATTATTTCTGCAGAAACTTCCTACGAATTTTCATGCGGAAATATGAAATTCCTAAATTATAGACCTTTTTACCTGTGAAAAATAGTTTCCTAGAAAAATTGGTGGGTAAATTTGGCACCATTTTCGCAAAATTATTACTTAGGGAATTATTTGCGGTAAATAATTTGTAAGTATTATTTTCATAGGTAAATTCGCAAGTGATAAAAAAAAGGATTCTTTTTATCTTCTAGCAAGAAAATTCCTTGATAAATTTATTTGCAAATAATTACTTGGAAATTTATCTATAAATATATGTGGTATTACCTGGGGATTTACTTAGGAATTTTCTTACTTGAAGAATTACTTGGGGATTCTATTGTTGTGAATTTGATTTGAGATTTTTCAAGGGATTTACTTGGAAATATGCAAACTTGAATATTTTTCTATAATTTAATTGGAATTTTTTTTATTGAAATCTAAGGATTTTTGAAAATTAGTAGTCCTCGGGGAATATTTTCTTAAAAATATATTTACCAAAATTTAAAAAATATAATAATATAAAAGGGACAAATGATCACTAGAATGAAATTTATTGTTAAATAATTATTCTATTTTTAGGTTTAATAAATTATTATGCAATAATATCGATTTATTAAGGTGTTGGAACATTATCATAAATTTTAGGATCAATATTTTTAACTCATATATAATTAATATTTAATCTCACTAAACATCAATGTTATTATTTTTAAATTTTTTATTTGAAAGAAACAAAGAATTAAAATTAGATGGCTAGTTATTTATCCAATAGAAAAATAATTATCATAAATATTTATCAATCTAATACGGTGTTGGAACATTACCATAAATTTTAGTATGAATATTTTTATATAATTAATATTTTATCTTGCTAAAAATCAATGATACCATTTTTTATTTTGTTTTTTGATTTGAAAGATACAAAGATTTAAAATTATATGGGTAGTTGTTTATCCAATAGAAAAGTAACTATCATAAATATTTGTCAAATTAATACGGCGTTGGAACATTACCATAAATTTTAGGATAAATATTTTTAACTTATATATAATTAATATTTCATCTCACTAAAAACCAATGACACCATTTTTTATATTATTTTTTATTTGAAAGATAGAAATAATTAAAATTATATGGATAGTCATTTATCCAACAGAAAATAACTATCATAAAAGTTTAATTACCCCTTGTTGATAGAATTATATGAAAAGAAAAATAAATAATTTTTACTTGTATATCCAATTGGTATATTATATTTTTAGTAGCATTAAAACTAAAATAAAAAGTCTCTATAGTAAGTTATTAAATGATATTATATCCAAATATAAAATTAAGTATATTAAAATATAATTATTAAAAGACAAATTAAAATTATAAATACCAAATTTCCTAATAAGATATACAATCAATTATTGATTTATAACTTCCTTCCACATTAAATTTATAAATATATTTATATTTTCAATTATTTATTTTTAAGAACTCTGTATGCATAATGTAATTTTTGTCTACATTTAATATGCTTCGTTATATATATATATATATATTATCTCATAGAAGTGTAAGCATAAAATTTTCATGATATGTTGGGTGATAGTGATTTCTTTTAGTATACAAATAGTTGTCATGCTTTATTTTTGAAAAGCTAAATCACATGAACTTTCTCAACATTTTAAGATATATTTTTATCTCATATTAATATGAGATGACTTTATAGTACTTTTTGTGTAATGAATATCTAAATTGTATTTTAATACTCAATTAATTTAATTAAATTTATCTTTAAAAATTAATCAAATTGAAAAATAACAACAAAGTTTAGTGTAATGCTAGTGGTATTTTTACCACATCGATGGAAGACACATGATCTTTAGCATTTATAATGCTATTAGTTAGAGCATTGGTAGAATAGAGTAATTACATATAGGTTGGGCATTCGGTATTGGGCTAGGATTAAGTTGCTGCAATTAAGTAGAGTGGACTAGGATTATGTTAGTGCAATTAAGTATGTGCCTATGTGTATGGGGTGTCCTAAGTTTATGGGGTTCAAGAACAAAATAATTAATTCGGAGATACTAATTATTAATTAATATTGTCTAGAATTTTTTTTTTTGGCAAATCCACCAATTATTTTTCTTCACCTGATTGCTCATTACTACTCTCATGTGTTTTTTTTTCACCAATCAACTGCTCATTTCTTAAAGGCATCACAATTTCTAAAGGTACATGACCAAGAGCCTTAGTTGCTTGTTAATCTCTGTTTGCTTTCTTAGCTAGCCTTCCAAGGCAAAAGACCTCGGGATCACTATTATTTACATTTCCTTGATGAGAACTGTTTGATGTAGGACAAACAAAGAATGAAAGAAAGTGAGGGATTTGGTCTTGAATTTGTAGTGCTCAAAAGTATCCCATGGGTGTGTGTTGTGGGGGTGGGGTGGGGGTAGGGTTTTTTTTTTTGCACCACTTGAATTGTACAACAGTTAATTGATGCCATACACTTAAAAAAAGGAATAATTTTCAAATGAATGAAAAATATTCTAGTGTACTATTTCATTTAATTTATTTATATTCCCTCCGTCCATTTTCGTTGGTTGATTATACTTGTCCAGTTTAGAAGTTAATAGATAAGTTATTACTTTTAAGTCAGTTTTTGATTTCGGGAAGCTAATCAGTTTATATTCCCTCCGTCCTCTAATTAAGTTTTTAATTTGTCCTTATTATAACAAATTTATTACACTCTCTTTCTGTTTACTTGTTCGTTATTGAAATGACACATTCAAAGAAATAAATAAAATAAAAATGTAATTATATCACCTTTTTAATATAATAAATCAATGCTATAGTAATAACTATAATTAATAATAAGTAATAAATTATCTTTTAATATTTTAAACTGGACAACTAAAACAAACATTCATTTTTAGTGGTGAACAAGTAAAAATGGACGAGACACTATATCTAAAGAGTGATATAATAAAATTATCATTCTATTTATTATTATTTAAAAGATGTGTCAAGTTAATACTGGACCAGTAAAAATGAACATGTCATGACCCAGACCGTCGTGATTGACACCCACGCTAACCCTCCGGTGGGAGAACCATTACTACAACCCCAACAACCAAATTTTATGAAAACAAAGGCATTTAAAGATACAGAAGCAGGTTTAAATGACAATAAAAATACGAAGTTCCCATAAACTCCCCAAGTTTTAACAATTAACTTAACCAAACTAATGCGGAAGAACAACCCCTAGAACCTGAAAGGCAATGTACCAAAACTCTACTAACGACAAGTCTAAGAACAAAGGGTACAACCCCGAAACTAAACTAACACCTTAAACAAATAGTCTGAGTCCGAAAAAAGTGCACTTAAACAAGAAAGATTCATGGCAGCCCGAAAGAACTGGCTCACCCTTGAATCCGGTCACGCTCAATAGTCACCTAGCTGAGATCTATCAATAGCCGCCTGAAGATGCCCTGTACTCAACAAAGAAAGAGCAAGTGCAGTATTAGTACACAACCACAGTGTACTGGTAGGATCACGTGGCTATCCCATTAAGTGTAACATACATTAGTCAATACAACAATATAATCATATACACATATCGAACATATGCAATATCATCAATATATACGAACAATGAACAACTTCACGATTCTCACATATCACAGTTATATCAATTTAGAGCAACATCCCGTCTTCCAATATCAATCATCATTAGATATGAACGAAGTCATCACAAGTAGATACACAACACAATTCAATGGTCCTCTCATGGAACCCAGTTCAATGGTCCTCTCATGGAACCTAAACCCAAACAGTTAGCATACCGGTTAGTGGTACCCGATCCAAGTTAGTGTGCCGAAACGTGGCAGCCGATCCCATATTTATGCCGGAACGTGGCAACCGATCCAATGTTTATGCTGGAACGTGACAACCGATCCCATATTTATGCCGGAACATGGCAATCGATCCCAGTTAGTTATGCCGAAACGTGGCAATCGATCCGTTTAACACACCACAATCACAATCACAAGTATATCCTCAAGATCATACAATTAAGTCATGATTTCATGGTAATCATCATTCATATATCTCTTTTACAACAAGTGTGATCAAGAATGCAACATTCATATACATACATGTATCATAATGAAGCAAGAACAAATATACATCACACAATCATAGAATCACAACCATCACCTACCTCGAATCCAAGTTTGAATCCCCCAAGGCACTTGAATCTTCCCTTTTCGGATTCTTCATGCATGTTCGTGGTCTAAAAGCATACAATTAACGCAAGTATCAATAACGAGGCTTAATTACCCAGATTATAATCAACATTATCAACCCTAGGCCAAACCCTTGATCCCCATACCCATATTAGGGTTTTTTTCCACCATAAATCACAGATCAAAACCCTCCCCATCGATAATTACCCAAGAAACTACGTTCTACGGATCGAAAAATGGATTCGGGGAGTTAAACCTTACCTTTAGCCTCAAGTATGGTGAAAAATGGTCAAGAACTCATCTGGGGTCGTTCCTTAGCTCTCAAAGTCGAAAAGTGCATAATGAGGTCGTTTGGGGGTTTATTAACGACCTTAAGTCGCGTCGGGCCCGCCGCAGCGGCCACCACCCTGCCACAACCGCCCCGCCAAAGTGGCAAACCCCAGCGCCAAAGCGGCATTCTCAAACCAGTGAGCTATTTAAAGAATTCCAAAATCCCCATTTCACAACACACCTCTAACCAACGACGCTCAGAAAATACCCTTTACGCTAAGATCGATTTCAGGAGTTCTACTTGCCCGAATTCAATTCTATAAAGTCGTACGGATTCCTTAACGAGTTATCTAACCACTCATGTAATCAAAATCATAAATGATTCACCCGATTGTTACCGGATTTCCCTACACCTCGATGACTCCAATCTCGTCCAAATCTGGACAAGGTTGGGAAAATCCAAATACTACGAAAAGTTTTCTGACCCCAATTTTTTTCCCATTGGCTTTTCTATAATGACGGGAACAGGTTGTTATAGAACAACGAAGAGAAAATAAATAGAAATTGAGTACTTTTCTGCCGACAGTGTTTTTTTTTTCTCGATCAATCAAATGTGGAGAGAGTTGTTCTTTATGAGAATATCTAAATGAGTCATATGTTTTTTTGTATTACTGATAAGGATGCATGAATGTTGACATTTACTCCCAAATTAAGCCACTTTTAATTTGTATATTTCTTATTTTACCAAATTAAATACTTACTAAATATCCAAAAGAAAAAAAAATGATTCTTCCACATAGTTTTATACAGATAAACAACTTTTGGTTTTAAGTTAAATAAAGGAATACATTAAATAAGAAAAAAAGATCATTCCTTCATGCATGATTCAACATAGGTGTTTCATGTCTATATATCACCAAACATCACATTTGAAATTTCTTGGAAGCACCACCAAGGAGCAAGATGCGGAAACAGTATTTGAAATTTATCAATTTCTGATTTTAATTTATTTAAATTAATAATTATGTACATATTCATAAATTTTTGGGATATATATAAGTTTGAACCAAAATTACTCATTGCCAATACTCTCACCCTTCGCCCTCGAGAGGATTGGAGCTAATGATAAATGAGATCTTTTCATTTTAAATTATAAGTCTCAAACGAGCCTTACGAGTGAAGAAGTACGTCCTCTTTTAACGAATAATCTTATATATGGACTAGGCTCTCTCGATGCACGTTAGCTTACAATATGCCAACCATTAGTGGGAGGGCTAAATCTACGATTCCAACTTCACCGCCGGTGCAAAATCATATGGAGAAAATGGATAAGCATACGAAGGCCAATAATAAAACAAGGATGCATGGGAGGAAACAACATAAAATTAGGGGCTGGGAAGACTACATTGATCAATGATAATAGTAAAATTGGTGCTCTTTAGGTTTATCGAATTGTTTGATGGTACCATAATGTTTTACAGTTATTATTAAAAAAAAAAGTTATTATCAAATATTTAGTAAAAGAAAAAAAAATATTGCAAGGGAAGTAATTAAGTCCAAGTAGAATTCATTTCATTCTTTCCTCCACACTTGTGCCTATCATATATCATCATATATATGGGAAAAAGAACAAATATACCTTCGAACTATCATAAATGGTATGCAGATCCCCTTCGTCATACTTTTGGGACATTGGTCCCCCTGCCGTTCAAAAACTAGAGCATATATACCCTTTATACTAACGGACATACACATGTCATAATCTTATCCACCGACCCGACATCGGATCGATGGATAAGATTGCTCCACGTGTCTCTATTTAGTCTTTCGTTAGAGTGAAGGGCATATACGCTCTAGTTTTTGGACGGCAGGGGCAACAATGTCTCAAAAGTATGACGGAGGGTATCTGCATACCATATACGATAGTTCAGGGGTATATTTGTCCTTTTTCCCTATATATATAAACCCTAGGCCTGCCTACATGGTGCCACCACAAACTAGAATTCTTTTTTAAATTTATTTATTTCCAAAACTAGTCTTCCCCTTTCATGACGTTGTGACTTTTATAAAGGGTTGCAACTTTATGAAAAATTGTGACTTTTACGAAAAGTTGTGATTTTTATAAAGAGTTGTGACTTTTATGAAAAATTGTGACTCTTATGAAAGGTTTTCACCTTTCTGAAAGGTTGTAACTTTTTCAAAGAGTTGTGACCTTTCCAATAAAGCACAATAAACATTTGTTGGCACTATCCTTTGTTGTCTATAAATAGAGGAATTTCCTCTCATTTTAAAACAACAAAAAATCTGAACTAGCTACTTCTTCTTCTTCTTCTGCACAAATAAATATTCGTGTACTTTGCTCATGTTGAGTGGCTTACTACACCATTGTATTTGTATCAATACACTGGTGAATAGAACCGTTCTATTATGAGAGGATCTATTCCTTCAAATCTCGAATACTAGACGGGAAACAAATCCACATGATTTGACTTTTAAGCCTAAACAATTTAAAATATTATAAACATCGAATATTTGTGTGACGTTCTTGAAAGTTATTCTATCCTAATCTTGAGAACATATACAAAATTAGTGTATTTTCTTGAAATGACATTGATAAACTCATGAAATATTTATAAAAAAAATCCACAAAATCATTTTTATGAAAATCAAACAAATCTCAAGAAAATGCAAAGCATCCTATGTTTGAGATATACATTATTAATAGTCTTCAAATTACAAAAGAAAATTTGATGTAATTATAATTTATTTTCTATCATTTTAAAATTACTGCACACAATATGAAACCTTTTTGGCCAAGATTATTCACGTCAAACCATGTTGTTGGATTTTATTTTTGTTTGTATTAGGATTTAAAATGCATATGATAATTTTCTTAAGGAGTGGAGGGAGCATACTGTGTCTCCTACGCAAAAAAACACGAGTAAAAGCTTGTCAATTATTGGATTGAAATTAATTAATGAACATAAGAGTTAAAGTGATGAAAAGATTCAAATTTCTTAAAAATTGTGTAGTATTTTGACCGAAAAAACTAATGATCTTTAGCGGCAATTAATTAACGGCAATAACTCAATTGCCGCTAAATATATGTAATTTTAGCGGCAATTAGCACCCTTTGTATATGTTCCTAAAGGCTTTAGCGACATTCGATCTAATGACACTTAACAATTTAGGAGCCTAAGACGTATGCCTCATTTTTAAAGGCATTGAACCGCGCCCTTGGTTAATTTCACCCAAAGATTAAATGTTCATGACTCTCTAATATGGTCTTTTTATAATATATAATCTCTAAATTCTATTAAAGACTTTTATCTGTAAATTACAACCATTAAGTGTAATAATAATACATAACTAATAGTTGCTTCTAATTGTGGTTCATAATAGCTAACAAAGATTTTTTTCAAAAAAAGAAAGACTTGGAAAGACAACCAGCAACCTGATTTTTTTTATCATACAACAAAAGAGATATTTAGCGGATAATTGACTTAATGTTGTTGCATTCAGGTCACTAAAGTCTTTCGCCACATTTAAATAGTGTGTCAGTTATAAATGCGCTTATTTATTATTATAGCACAATACTTAGCAACAATTATATTATTGGTTCAACATTCTTGTATTTGTCGCTAAAAGACAATGTTGTTAATTCCAACATGATGAAATTACAAAAAGATAATGATCATATCCCATACTAGGATATATTTATTGTAAGAAGGGAAAAGGTCCTGATATACCTCTCAACTTTGTCATTTAGAGTTGATATGCCCCTCGTTATAAAAGTGACTCATATATGCTCCTACCGTTACAAAATTGGCACACATATACCCCTCACCATTACAAATGTGCTCACATATACCCCTACCGTTACAAAAGTGATAAAATTAATTTTAAATTAATTTTTTTAATTTTAAATATTTAAAAAAATTATATATTTGATTTTTTTCACACATAAATTATTTTTGACTTCTTTGATAATTATTATTTGAGTTTCTTATTCTTATTTAAAAAAATTTTCATTCTTTAGCGTAAAATAAGAGAAATAAAATAAAGAAGAAAAAAAATCTACAGTAAAGATTATAAGGAAATAAGTGAAAAGAATAAATTTGACCATCAAAAAATAAATTCAAATTAGCTGTTGAATTAAAAAAGTAAAAAAAAACCGTGTGAGAAGGAAAAAATATATCCCTAAATGGATTTTTTTTTTTAAAAAAATTAATTTAAAATTATTTTTTTCACTTCCATTAGAGGAAAAGGGTATATGTGAGCCATTTGTGTAACAATAGGGGTATATATGAGCCATTTTAGAACGAGGGGTATATCAACTCTAAATGACAAAGTTGAGGGGTATTTCAAACCCTTTTCCCACTTAAGAATTTTATCTACAAGTATAATGATCATATCCCATACTAGTATATCTTTATCCTTAATCGAACAAAAACCAAGCATAATTTTGCTCAAGAATCCTAATCTAACTACTACATTCTTTTTCCATGAGCCAAGAAAAAGCATTACTAGTAGAAATTACTCTCAAAAATCAAGGTTATATCGAAGAATAACTTGTGGTTTACTATACCAGAGATAACTTGAAGGAAAACAAAGTCTACGACGATGGAGAGACAAAATTAGGATACAAATGGAAAAATATTCATGGTCGAAATGATTTGGAAGGGATGCTTGATCCTATCGATCCCTAATTACGAGCAGCGCTAATACGTTATGGTGATATGGCACAAGTTTGTTACGATGCATTCGATAAGGAAATAATCATAACAATACAAGGACATAGCTAGCTTGGGTGCTTTAGCTATTATAAGTGCTTATAACATAGCTCAATATACATAATCTCACATATTTCCATAATTTGGAGGTTTACTTGCATTTACTTGATGTGTTAGTATAACTTTCTTCTTGTTTTTAAGTTCTATATAAGTTTGTCAATTAGTCTTTGATATGTATGAACTACTTTTCATATTTATAGAAGTTTTTCAAATCTTTCTATTTGCAACAAATTTTAAACATATGGAAAATAAATAAACCACACAAATAAAACCTAAAGAAACATGAATATTTTATTGATAATAGTGCGGGTATAATTCTATTCCTCCCTTGATTCTACTCTCCTAAGATTTATCCATGATCAAGTTTCTCGAACAAGGATTATTTAGATTTAACCTCTATATGAATATTCCATAACTTTTGTGGAATATTCAAGATTCCTTTTAAGAGAATTTAGTACCCTTTATATAGGCATGAGCTAGGGTTTAGGGTAGTAGCCTCCAAGAAATCTAATTGAAATCGAACACACCTTCTAGAGTCCCAATTCAAATTGAACACGTCTTGTCGAGTCCCACAAAATTTCAATGTCTACAAATGCCCCCAGCTTCAAGGCTTGTCGGAGTGTAGACTCGATGAAAATCAAAGATGAGGCTTGAAGTACTCATTCTTCCACCTTTGTAGCTTTAGATTTTCAGATTTCATTTATGATAGAAGAGATGGAGGACATATTTGGTCCCACTAGGTGTGTCAATTTGTTTGCAACAAATTTTAAAGTGACAAAAAATAAATTGCAATCACAATAAAATAAGAAGAAACATAACTTTATTGGAGTTGTTTGTAGCAGCGGGAGAACGTCTGACAAATGCTATGTTTGAGGAACAAGATAAAGTTGAGGAGGTGTCCTCCCTTCGTCAGTCGTTGGATAATATGAAGAAGGAGATACGAGCGTTGTGCAAAAGGGCTCAAGATTTGAAAGTCCTTTTGACACCTACCGAGGATGAAGTTGAAGGATCCAAGCTGGCAACCATATTTGCAATCCAGGAATTTGATGCATGTTTTGATGCAAACTTGACAAATAATCTAGGACAAAAGAAAGAGCATCTAGAGGCTATGCGTCAAAAGCTGATCAATTACAAACTATGCTTGGATCAGATTTTATTTATTTATTTGTTTATTTCCTTTAGAGTTTGATTGACATGCTAGACGATTTTTTTAATGAGAATAATGTTTCCTTTTGTTTCATCTTATATCCAACGTTATACACGTCTCATAAAACTTTAGACTTGTACGAAGTATTGATGGGTCAATAGAGGGGGGAAAACCCTTATAAAATATGAGTTTCTTTAACAATATGCTTGAAGTTTCTTTAAATTCAGCCAAGTATCATCATACTAATATCACAACTACTGTTCCAAGTTTAGGTCGTTGCATAATTCAAGGCGAGATACGATAGGAAAACACAATGACAGTTGAGGGAGAGTATAATCATATTCTAGGGTATTGGGAATGAACCGAAGATATACTTGGTAGGAGCCAAGAGGTATTGGGTACGACCCAAATTTATGATGCCGTTTATGCATCTCTATTCACTTATGACCGTAACTCATACATTTTACAAACATTCTGTGAAGCTTGGTGTCCAAAAACCAATACACTTCTTACATCTGCTGGAGAATTATCTATTTATTTATGGGATTTACATATTCTTGGAGGTTTACCGATTTAGGATTCTCTTTATGAAGAAATAGTACCTGAGGCCAATGAACTTGTTGGTTCCGATGAAAAGAGGAAAAAATACATTCCTCGGATTGGTGAATATTTGTTTGCGGCATTACATCATCTTCGGGGGGTTAATCAAGAAGTAGGTTTTAGCAAGTGGATAAGTTTTTGGTGTAAGAAACCTCAGAGGTATGAAGCTGCTCCACCAAGGGAGGAAAAGAAGTCTGCTTGCCCTGAATCAACCCATAATCCTAGTGGGGGATTACTTGATACAACAAGGTGGTCCTATGTCGAATAAAGGATGTTTTCTGGATATTGTTCCCTCTCTTTTTTATGTAGGAGAAGATTATTGCGACACCACAATAGAAAAGTCATAAGATAGTGGTGAGTCTATATCATGTTTAGATTTGATGAAACCACCTCCCGTGACTCAAGTGGAAAAGGGTCTACCTAATATCTCTTGCGATGAGGTTAAGGACGATTTGGGGTATGAAGCACATAAGCATCCATCATCTGCTATGTCCATATTTGATGGGAAGAAAGTCATCCTAGATGCTCAGAAAGATTTTATTTCTGCTCTTTGGAATGTTCTTAAGGGAAAACTTTCAACAAGTGACGTAGATTCTGCTTCTCCTATTAAAGATGAAATCCAAGTAATTATCAAAGAAATGGACTGCAAGGACGTGGATGTTTCACAATTGAAAAAGTTATAGAACTCTTTCTTTGATTTTGCTGCTTACCGTACACAATTTATACTCTTGGGGGCCAGTAGTGACATGCATTTTTGGCTTGTACCTTAAATATCATCATCTTAGTTTAAGGATAGTACCTCTTCAGGAATTTTGCATTAATAGGACTGATCCTTACGCAATCTGCATCAACAAGATTGTAAGCACCATTTGAATATGATTCTTGTACAACATATGGTCCATCCCACTTTGAGGTAATTTTCCCCCAGACCTATGCGAAGTAATGATGGGTCTTCTAACTGCGAGAACTTGGTCTCCAACTTGGAAGCACCTCAGGTGAACCTTCTTATTAAAAGCATGAGATAGATGAGCTTGATAATATTCAAGATTTTGTTGGGCTTCTAGCCTTTTTTCATCAAGTGCTTCTAACTCAGCAAGACGCAGTCGAGCATTTTCTTCTTCAGTGAGCCCTTCTTAAATAGCAAGTCTTAAAGAATGTATTTGACACTTAAGTGACAAGACTGCTTCAACTCCAAAAGCAAGTGAATGGTGTTGCTTGAGTTGTAGTTCGGTACATCATCCTATATGCCCACAAGGATTCTTCCATTCTTTCATGTCAATCATGTTTGGACTTGGAGACGACTTTGTTGAGTAGGTTGCATAGAACCTTATTGAATGCTTCAACAAGACCATTGGCGGCAACATGATACATAGAAGATTTACGTTGCTTGAAGCCAAAGAGATCACAAATCTTGTTCATTAACTTGTTGTCAAATTGCTTGCCGTTGTCTGTTATTATGTAGCGAGGAATGCCAAAGCAATAGATGATATTCACTCGAATGAAATCTACAATATTTTCTTTCTTCACTGCTTTAAGAGCGACAACTTCAGCCCATTTTGAGAAGTAATCTGTTGCGGCCAAAATGTACAAGTGTCCACCAGAAGATTTTGGTATTGGTCCAACAACATCTAATCCCCTAGCATCAAATGGCGAAGATGCGATAGTTGGGTGCAATACTTCAGGTGGCTTATGTATGAAATTCGCATGAAATTGACAAGCATCGCACCTTCGAGCATAATCTAAGCAATCCTTCACCATGGTTGGCCAATAATACCCCATTATTTTTATATCAAAGTAGAGCTTTGGCCCAGATTGATGTGATCCACATACTCCTGAGTATGCTTCATATAGAGCTTGGATTGATTCTTCCTCCCAAACATCATAAGCGTACTTCCTCAAATGATCTTCTATATAATGTGTCCTTGTAGTAAAGGAAGCGAGGTGCACGATGATGAATGTCAGACCTTCTCCTTAGATTTTCTGGAAGTATCCCATAGCACATATAGTCAATAATGGGTTGTCTACAATCTTCCTTCGTAGCTTTTGAAATAGCGGCGAGATACTCAAGCTTGTTTTTTTTGTATATTCGTCCTCATTTGGTGGTGGTACTATCCATTTTTGGAAAATAATGACTTGTGTCTGATCAGGAAGGGTTAGCATTGAAACTAGGGAAGCCAACACATCAACTTTTTTATTTTCAATTCTAGGCACATGTTGCAGGGTTCCATCTCCAAGACATCCTATCAATTTTTGAGCATAATCATGATAAGGGTGCAATTCGGGCTTCTTCATCTCATAACTCCCAAGAGTTGATTAATTACCAATTGAGAGTTACCAAAGACTTGTAAGTGTAATTGCTTCATGTAGACAACAATTTCAAGTCCAAGTATCAACACTAGGTATTCAACGACATTAGTGGAGCAACATTGCTTCAAAGTAAAGGATGGTAAAATCTCTTCTTGCGAAGTGATGAACACCACGCCAGTTCCAACTCCGCCACGATGTGCAGCCCCATCAAAGTACATTTTCCAAGGCAGTTGAATTTCAATAGACATTGCATCTTCATCAGAAAGTTCATCAGTTAACTCCCAATCATCTGGTATCAGATCGTCTGCCGAGAAATCCTCTAATGCTTATCCTTTCACAACTTTTTGAGGGATGTACACGATCTCAAACTGCTGGAATTGGAGGTACCATCTTGCTAGTTGGTCACTAAGGACAGGTTTTGGCATAACAAACTTGATGGAATTTGCTTTAGAGATAAGGCGGACAACATGAGCTTGAAAATAATGCTTCATCTTTTGAATCAAGAAGACTAGTGCCAAGCACACCTTTTCAATNATGAACACCACGCCAGTTCCAACTCCGCCACGATGTGCAGCCCCATCAAAGTACATTTTCCAAGGCAGTTGAATTTCAATAGACATTGCATCTTCATCAGAAAGTTCATCAGTTAACTCCCAATCATCTGGTATCAGATCGTCTGCCGAGAAATCCTCTAATGCTTGTCCCTTCACAACTTTTTGAGGGATGTACACGATCTCAAACTGCTGGAATTGGAGGTACTATCTAGCTAGTTGGTCACTAAGGACAGGTTTTGGCATAACAAACTTGATGGAATTTGATTTAGAGATAAGGCGGACAACATGAGCTTGAAAATAATGCTTCATCTTTTGAATCGAGAAGACTAGTGCCAAGCACATCTTTTCAATTGACGAATAGTTCTACTCATTTGGCATCATTGATCTACTAAACTAATTAAAGAGATTTTCTTTTCCTTCACTATTCTCTTGAGGCTAACAAGGCTCCTACAAACCTTTCTTGTGCCACAATGTAGAGTATCAATAACTTTCCAGGTATAGGGGCTGCCAAAACTGGAGGTTTGGCTAGATATGATTTGATATTTTTAAAAGCATCGCTACATGTTTGGTCCCAATTAATAGGAGCACCTTTCTTCATGAGATGACCGAATGGTTGACATCTTCCTGCTAAATTTGAGATAAACCTCCTCAAGCAGGCAAACATTCCTTGGAGACTTTTTAACTCATGAATATTTCAAGGCTCGGGCATCTTTGAAATTGCATCAACTTTTGATTCATCAATTTCAATTCCTCGATGTCTCACAATGAAGCCAAGAAACTTTCAAGAAGTAACTCCGACAACAGACATTAATGGATTCATCCTTAGTTGATATCTTCGAAGCATCTCAAACACCATTCTTAAGTCTTTCAAATGATCACCCCTTTTTCTCTACTTTAGCACCAGGTCATCAACATAACATTAAACATTTTTATGGAGCAAGTTATCAAATATATTTTGCATAGCCCTTTGATATGTAGCACCAACATATTCTTTAAACCGAAAGGCATCACCTTGTAGCAATAAATACATTTAGGCATGCGAAATGCGGTGAGTTCTTCATCTTTTGGTGCCATGCATATTTGATTATGGCCAAAAGAACCGTCCATGAATGACATTGCCTTATAACTAGTAGTGGCATCAATCATCAACTCCAGAATGGGAAGAGGGAACTCATCTTTAGGACATGCATTATTGAGATCCATGAAGTCAACACAAACTCGAATTTGGCCCTTCTTCTTCCTTATAGGAACAATACTTGAAATCCATGTAGGATATTTAACTTCGCGAATGAATCATGCCTCAATGAGTTTGTTGACTTCATGATCTATTAATGGAACCAAGTCTGGTCTAAAACGTCTTTGGGCTTGCTTAACATGACGATCACCATTTTTGACTACTAACTGATGGACTACTACTTTAGGGTTCAAGCTAGCCATTTCTTTATAACTCCAAGCGAAGGCATCCCTATATTCTTTGAGTATATTCACATAAGCAATTTGTTCATCAACTTCCAGAAAGGCATGCAAGTAAGTTGGCCTTAGGTCTTCAGCAGTGCCAAGGTCAAGTTTTTTTAAGGGATCTATTGTGGTCTTCACCCCTTCTTCAAGTTCTGGTGGAACATCTCCAACATCTTCCTCTTCTAGAGGATCATTGTCATTGACAGATATATGATAACACTAGACAATATCTTCCAACTCTTTATCAATCTTCATTTGAGGCAAGGCATCATGCTCATTTTGGATTGTAACGTGATATGAGGAGCCTACACTTTCTTCATCTTCCTCACGCTTCTTGGTGTAAACCACAGTGTGAGTCTTTTCATTTAGTTCCTCTTTACAAGAAACCACAAGTTCCACTCGTCACCTTATTCCAGAAGGAATCAAACTTTTGAAATCTTTTTGGATCATATATGAAGCCAACATTGCCACTTTTAGATAACTTCTACGATGTTTGTTGTTGTTCTTCTTCAATCGACCTAATCTCTCGAACACAGAAGTTCTTGAAGTTGATTCTCCAAGTCGATCAAAGATGAAAAGCTTTTTATTGGGAGCAGTGACATCATCTTCAACATTTATATGATTATTGCTTGCCCTTCTTATGGAAATGCGAATTGGTGGCGGTTGGCTATAGCCTAGGACTTCACGTGCTTGCCTAGTTGTATCTTCCAGTGGGAGTTTCCCTAACATTGATGGCTCATTAGGATTGCATCGAGCCTTCACAAATAACTTGTCAACATTGGGATCAAAACCTTCTCTTGTGCGCTTTGTAGGGAATGCCACATCTTGCACTTGATTTTGAGCTATTGACTTTCCTAGCAGCTTTGAAGATAAATTTATTGCATCAATTCGTCTGATAGGAAGAGTTAGTCCTCTAAATGAATTTTCTTAACGGTTAGATGATCTACCTTCTTCTTTTTTAGTTTTGGAACATAACGAAGTTCAGAAGTCAACTTCTTCGATGACATGATCTTCCTTTCATTAAGAATGGTACAACGTTCTTTGCTGTCAACTTTTACTTTTCCGACAACCACATCAATTATTTTTCTTGTGATCTTATCAGACTTGATTGATTTGACATCATTAGATTTTTCCCCTTTAACAACATAAACTTTCAAATAGAATTTTGCATCGGCAAAGTGTGTCTCAACTTCTGTGGAAGGGTTATCATCCGCAACTATCTTCCTTTCAATCCCACCTTCAAGATACTTCAAAAATTGATAGTACGATGATAAGACAATTCTATTCTAATGTACCCAAGGTCTGCCAAGTAATATATTGTATGAAGTCTTTGCATCGATCACGTGCATCCATGCGCTTGATCGCAAATCTTCCATGTGGATTTCTAATTTAATAGAGCTTATGGACCTCTCTCCCCCTTGATTGAATCCTTGTATCAACAGACAACTTTCACTAAGTTCTTCAATGTGTGGATAGGTAGAATGTTGACTCTAGATCCTTCATCTATTAAGATTCTATTTATCTTCTTCTCTAGCACGTGACCCACCATATACAATGGACGATTATGTAGTGTTTCACCAAATAGAAGATCATTGTCTATAAATATGATTTTTGTATCACATGCATGTGCTTTTTGGGAAGAAGGTTCAATAGGTTTTTCAGAAGATGAAGGAGACATCATTGATGGGATTTCCCTCATTGCCACATGCATGTGCTTCTTGGGAAGAAGGTTCAATAGGTTTTTTAGAAGATGAAGGAGACATCATTGATGGGATTTCCCTCATTGCCACATGCATGTGCTTCTTGGGAAGAAGGTTCAATAGGTTTTTCAGAAGATGAAGGAGACATCATTGATGGGATTTCACTCATTGCTTCTTCTTCGTCACTAGGAGACACTTGTGGCGATAATTCGCTCGTTGTTCCATCTTTGTCAGTAGGAGACACCTTCATTGTTTCTTCTTTATCAACATTGAAACATGATGCCTTGACATTGTCTTGAGTAGACTTTGTGCAGAATGAACTTGGTAAGAATTCATCTAGAGTCACATGATGTCGGGGTTTCTGGTAGTGATACACTTCTACCTTTGCCCTATCTAGGCGCTTGATTATTTTCTAATTTTCCAATTTCCTCACCATCTTCCTTCTGATCGGTTGCTCGGATGATTCCTTTTGTAAGCTTAACTTGTTGTGTCTTCGCCTAGTCACAAGAATCCAGCCTTCGTCACCATCTATATCTACTTGAGATTTGTCTTTTCTCTAAGGACTCTTCTTCATGCTTTTCAGAGATACATATTTGGATCGGATCGAATGAGCGAAATGTGATGGAGATTCGGTTAGAACTAGCTTTCTTTTCATCAAGGACAATATTTTTTTCTCTAACCAATCGCATCACTCTATCCTTCAAGACAATATATTTTTCAAGAGGGTGACTTACAAGTCTGTGATACTTGCAATAATTTGGGTCATCAGCTTTTCCAGCTTCATCAGGTCACTTCATCTCTGGCAACTTAATGAGCTTTAACTCAATCAACTTATCAAAAATATCAGAAATGTCATAATCCAAGAAGGGGTATTCCTTTTCTTGCATTTCCCTTAGGATCAACTTTTGGTTCGAACACGCTTGGAAATTCGGTCACACAATTTGTTTCTTGCTTTCCTTTGTAGTGAACTTTATAGGTGACACATTAACATTCATTTAATCTTTGTTGTCCTTCTTGGGCACAAATTTGCTCCATCTCTTGGTTCCTTTGTGAGGGTCATGGACAAACGTCATATCTTTTCCAGCATAGGACGTGCTCAAATCCATATCATGAGTGCAAGTAGCTAGATCTTCAAAGGAATTTGGTTTTATTCATTGTAAGATGTAAAGAAGCTCCCAGTGCATCCCTTGGATACACATTTCTATTGCAGAAGCTTCACTAAGCCTATCTTTGCAATGAAAGCTCGCGTTCCTCCATCGAAGTCTATAATCGGTTCGTCCTTCCTTTGGCGAGTATTCATGAGTTCTACCATGCTTACCGTACGCCTCGTGCTATAGAAGCAATTGAGAAACTCATGCTCTAGTTGCTCCCAACTATCGATAGAATTTGGTTCAAGATCCGTGTACCATTCAAAGGCATTTCCTTTTAGAGAGCAAACAAATTGCTTGACTAGATTGCCTCCATATGTTCCAGCATTATTACATGTCTCCACAAAGTGTGCAACATGTTGCTTCAGATTTTCTTTACCCTCAAATTGTTGAAATTTTGGGAGGTTGATAACCAACAGGCATTTTAAAGTTATCAATTCTTGCAGTGCATGGCTTGGCATACATATAAGAAGACTTGGTGGAGACTTAATACTTATCCTTGATTGTGCCTTCAATGAACTCCTAGAAGCAATCGAGTGAGATCATTCCTTTAGAAGAAACTGGCATCTCATTAACAAGGGGTGCTTTCTTCACAAGATCTCCGATCTCTTGAACTTCAACACCCTTTCCCGGTGCATGAATCACTTCTCCATCTAAAAGTCCTTCCATCATATCCATCTAATTATCGATTCGAGACTTTTGGTGTTGTACATTCTTTGTTAATCTTTCAACCAACTTTGTCAGAGTTGGGAATTGTTCCTCAGGGAAGAAGCAGCGGTCAACATTGTTTGCATAATCATTGGAGATGTAGGAGAGTAGCATGGATTGTCGTGTAAGTTGATATTCAGTGGACTCATGTTACATGATGCATGTGGAGATGATTCATTGGTTGAATCATAGTTCTCTCTTGTGGTAGATTTCTTCAAACCAGATTGCTCAAGTAGAGCCAATGTTTTCTTGATCTTTTCAGTAACACTGATTCCTCATTCTAAAACATTTGTGGAGGAACTTACTCCTTTTAGAGTTGAAGACCCAAACATAGGAGTTTATGGTGACGACACTTGAAGTGTTTGTTGTCCTAGCATAACAACGTTGCTCCTCGTAACAGCTCCAAAACTTCCAAAGGAAACACCAAGAATGCCTTCAACTTAAATAAAGAACTTGAAGCTAATGGCCTTAGAGGCAGTTGATTGAGAGTTGATCTTTATGGAAGTCATCTTAATATTTTTTTATTCTGAAAAAGTTGAGATGAGAGGTAGAGATTGTCACGCGCCGAGCTACCCCCGAGACGCGGACACGGGACCTAGGACCACAAGTGATCCCAAGNNAACTTACTCCTTTTAGAGTTGAAGACCCAAACATAGGAGTTTATGGTGACGACACTTGAAGTGTTTGTTGTCCTAGCATAACAACGTTGCTCCTCGTAACAGCTCCAAAACTTCCAAAGGAAACACCAAGAATGCCTTCAACTTCAATAAAGAACTTGAAGCTAATGGCCTTAGAGGCAGTTGATTGAGAGTTGATGTTTATGGAAGTCATCTCAATATTTTTTTATTCTGAAAAAGTTGAGATGAGAGGTAGAGATGGTCCCACTGGGCATGCCAATTTGTTTGCAATAAATTTTAAACATATGGAAAATAAATAAACCACGCCAATAAAATATGAAGAAACATGAATATTTTATTGATAATAGTGCGGGTACAACTCTGTTCCTCCCTTGATTCTACTCCCCTAAGATTTATCCATGATTCGAGGGCGGTTAGTGGCGAATTTCTCGAACAAGGAATATTTAGATTTGACCTCTATATTAATATTCCATGACTTTTGTGGAATATTTTAGATGCCTTTTAAGGGAATTTAGTACCCTTTATATAGGTATGAACTAGGGGTTAGGGTAGTAGCCTCGAAGAGATCTAATTGAAACCAAACACACCTTCTAGAGTCCCAATTCGAATTGAACACGTCTTGTAGAGTCCCACAAAATTTCAATGTCTACACTTTCGTTTCTTTATTTTTATAACTAGAAAATCCTAGAGGGCCAACTGACACACCATCCGAAGCTCGATGAATAGTGGGATCGTCCCTCTCCCCCTTTTTACTTAAATTCTATCATGCATTTTGCCTACAATAGGTTTGAACATGTGACGTTTCATACATCACGTACGGTCTATCACTAGACCTAAACGTTGGGGCTCAAATGTAACGGCTTCGGTCCAACTATTAAGGTATTGTCCTTTTTGGGTATAGGACTGCACAGATTTGTCCCTTAGATTTTAATTCAAACGGTGCCTGAAAAATTGTTTAGAATTCGTTCTTACAAGGTCCCTAACTTTGTTCTCCCATTTCGATGTGGATTCGCCTAAGCAGTAATTTTCACCCTCTTTTCAAAGGTCTGCCTTCTATCATGAGCGTCTGTTGAGAATATCATTAATTAATAAAAGTGTGATCTCTCTAACTACTTAAGTTTTTAGATTGCTTTGGGCCTAGTCTTGCACATATCTGTCTGTTTTTGACTTGATACAAAATTTAAGACACTACAATTTTGTGGTCTTAAATTAAAAATATGTTGAATCTACTAAAATGTTATTTAATTTTGTGTTCTTAAATATGTCGTGTGAAAAACTGAAATCAAAGAGTTGCTAAAAAGAAAAAAGAGTCATTCTTTATTCCAACGTATCATTTTAAATGTACAATTAATTAAATACACCAAACCTAAATCTTCTTTACTCCAATGTAATATTTTCAAAATCGAATGTCTAACCACTTTCAACATTATCTGCTGCTAGAGAGGAAAGGAAACAAATTCCATGACGATGAAACAAAATTAGCATACAAATGGAAAGATATTCATGGTCTGTCACGACCCAATCCACTGGACCCTGCGAGCACCTACTCTAACACCTAAGTAGGAGGACCCTTGATCCCCCAAATGGTTAAAAACATGCGGAAAATTAAGAAAATTGGAGAAAAAAGGAAATTCATGTGATCGTTACGTAAATAAGAGTTTAAACAATCTAAAGTTAAATTTGTAAAATAAGTTTAACGCCCCCAGAGATCTAGTCTAAACAAGTACAAGAGCTTCTAAGATTATAGGGTATAAAATACAGTAGCTAATGACACAGCTTCCACCACAGGGAAGGAGGAGTAGAAGCTGTTGGAGATTGTCTTCGTCTTCACCTATGAAACATCAATGACCCTGCAACCAAACTATGCCAAAAGGCATAGCAAAAGTAGTATCAGCACAAACCACACGTACTGGTAGGCATCATCGGTCAACTCGATGCCCATCGCATAATATAAAGAAATCAACCAGCAGGAAACATGCAATAAGAAAGTACACCCCTCAACCTTTATCCTCCTACCTTGACCATTCATGTATACCTTAAATGTAGTAGTACACTTGACTCTAACCCCCTACTCTATCACCCTGTTCACTCTGCTCTTGATCATAGCTTAACCATTCTATCTCATGGAGGAGTTTCCGAATACAACCACTACCAACCCAACCAAGCACTAACGACATGCCCTCACTTCTTCTACATCACCATTCATACCTTGACCACATAGTATACTCTGTCAAGGCTCACTAGCCATTTCAAATACGAATCCCCTTCCCAAGGTAGGACGTATGTACTTGTGCCTCATGAACACTACCCCACTTCTCATTGTCTAACAACACAAACAACCTCTCTAAAAATAGCCGCTAATACCACATGGATCCTCGATCTCCACTTACCGGACCTCATACCGATTGGGTCTGATCATTCACAGTTAATTCCAGTAAGCAAGATATAAACAATTAATTATAACACAGTAAACATACATATACATGATGCATAATTCCAATATCATTTTAGGAACAATATACAATTCCCTAATAGCAATGGCAGGTAGATACGAATATAGTAGTCACAAATGGTTATCTCATGGAACCCACGCCTAAACTGTTAGTGTGTCAGAACGTGACACCGGATCCAACACATATATATATGTGTGTGTGTGTGTGTGTCGGAACGTGACACCCGGTCCAGTCAGCACAACCACAGTCACAATCATACCTGTTATGCCGTAATTTTACTATCCTTAGAAAAATCACTCTTTGAAATGTTCTAAGTATAAAATAATTTGAGGAAAATACTTAGAGAAGAGTCGCCACTCAATATTTTAAAGAAATTAAGAAAACTTAATTATTTAAAAAGACTCTAATAGATTAAGTCTTTAAAAATTTAGAGAAAAAATGGGTAAGAGGTTCTTATTTACGCTTTAAGAAGGTTTCTAAGGCATTTGAAGCTCCCGCTAACACGCGATTATCCTACGACTTGGTTAATATATTTTTTGACTATTTTTAGGAAAATGTGTTTGACATAAAAAATAATAATTTACAATAATTGATTTGACTTTGAAAAAATAATTAAATAAGGGACACATTTTATTTTATTTTTACAGAAAAGGACCTAAATTGACACATTTGAATTAAATTGCAAGTGATTAGAAATTTAATGAAACTAGATTAGAAATAATTTAAACCAATTTGGTTAATTAAATTATGAAAACTCTTTTAAATTAATTAAAATTTTAACTAAAGATAATCAATAAAAGTATACGAGTTGATTAAAAATGAAATTTTATTAAAATAAACAAACATAAAGAATATGGTTCATCGTTTGGGACGCACTTTCGATAGTGACTTGATATGTATGCTTAGGGGTTCTAGAAAATTTCAAAAGAGTAGGCTAGAACATCTTCAAATGAAGCAACATATTCATACAATCAGTTATGACACAAAGAAATATTGTGCGTTCTAAACTAATATGTGACTCTTTTGTGTCAAGGGTAGACCTAGCGATTTGAAGAATGTGTAATGTCATTTGAACATTCCATTGCCTCGAAACCCAAATTTATACAAATTTTACGAATAAAATTGAAAGGGGATACATAATAGGGAAAGGGATATGAATAATCAATCCCACGCAGGGGTACAATCTTATACTATGCTTCCATGGGCGGTCCTTCTTTTTGATTTCTTGTCATCTCCGAATGTACACACTTTTGGATGAAATGGTACCTTGATACTTCTTCGACTCGAATAAACTATTAAACTCCCAACCCCAAGAGACAATGTTTTGCCAAATGATGTATACATCGTTCAAAATTTAAACACATAAGCATGATTGCCTCTTATTGATCAATGGGCCAAATAGACATAAGGTGGGCTTCTAATGTCATCTTAGTTCAAATGCGCTAAATTGAGGGATTTGGTTTCGCTGTACGCTAGTTGACTAAGAGTGAGATTTATTCGAAGTGGACTGGTAACATAAGAGGACAACTTAGGCTGGGGCAATTAGCGACCTTGACCATCCAGTGGCCAACTACATTTGTCATGTTACCTCAAGAAGCAATTGGTTAACGAATGACTGTGGCCCGCATAATCGTCCTTTAAGTGAAAATAAAAAAATGTTGTTTGATGGAATAGATGATGTGCATGAAATGACAGTTGATATCACAATCTAAACAAATAAGACACATATGAGGCAAAGCAATTCAACAAATATTAGCAAATAGTCAAAAATAGTCAAGTTATTATGGTTAGAACCTAATTAAATCCCCAGCAGAGTCGTCATTTCTGTTATGCCGTAATTTTTACTATCTTTAGAAAAATCACTCTTTGAAATGTTCTAAGTATAAACAATTTGAGAAAAATACTTAGAGAAGAGTCGCCACTTAATTTTTTTAAAGAAATTACGAAACTTAATTATTTAAAAAGACTCTAAAGAAAATAGGTAAGAGGTTCTTATTTACGCTTTAAGAAGGTTTCTAAGGCATTTGAAGCGCCCGCTAACACGCGGTTATCCTACGACTTGGTTAATATATTTTTTGACTATTTTTAGGAAGAAGTGTTTAACATAATTTGATTTGACTTTGAAAAAATAATCAAATAAGGGACACATTTTATTTTTATTTTTAAAGAAAAGGACCTAAATTGACACATTTGAATGAAATAGCAAGTGATTAGAAATTTAACGAAACTAGATTAGAAATAATTTAAACCAATTTGGTTAATTAAAATATGAAAACTATTTTAAATTAATTAAAATTTTAACTAAAGATATTCAATAAAAGTATAAGAGTTGATTAAAAATGAAATTTTATTAAAATAAACAAACATAAAAAATATGGTTCATCTTTTGGGGAATTTAATTAAGTTAACCAACAATTTTAAAATTAGAGTCAATACACAATAAACAATAAATAATCACAATTAAATAATTTAAGAGTAAGGAAGAGATAGAATTTGGGCCTTTCTTGTGCCAAATTCATTGCTACTTTTGCGGTTTAACCCAAAACCCATTTTTGTATACACTTTTTGTATATCAGTGTATATCGGATTTATACAGCCTATTTTTCTGCTTTTCGAGACCTGTATGTAAATTCCAAAGACCTGTTCTTCGATTTCTCAAAGTTGGCTAACTTGATAAGGGGTAAACTTAAGCCTTTATGGCTCATCCCGAAGATGCAAGAGAGAGGTCCACCATGGACTCGGAAGGGGTGAGTTCATACAAAAAACTAAAGCAAAGTAAGCAGCATATGACTAAAGGAATATGGATTTGAACATAATTTCAATCAAGTTAAACAAGAAGAGAATCTGGCAACAAGACCACTGACCACATTATTAAAATGAGCAAACATGCTATTTAATACATATACCAAAGCAGGAACTTATTCATTTTAGAATTATTGAAGAAAATGACAAAGACATGACAAACTGACCATTCTGAACACTAAAACAAAAGAAAACAAGGCAACATTACTCGGGGTGAAAGTGATAAACAACACAACACAATTGAGGCTAGCAGGATATAAATTTACCATGTGAAACTAACAACTTAAGATTATTCAATAGGGATCTAAAATACATTCGCAATGACTCTTCAACTCAAGAACAAAATCAGAGAAAAACGACCCAAAATTTACTTTAAAAGATGAAAATATTGTCAGCCAAACATGCTTAAAGATGGCAATCAGACTACAAACTACGATAAGTGTAGGGTAACATAATGTACAAAACACTTATACACTTAAGCACATGGATGCTATGTTTTGCCTAAGAACCAACGCATTGAATGATGCTTCAGAATGATTTGCATTTAAAATAGGGAGATCCCATCAGAATAGTGATGTAAGGACAAGTTGAAATAGAGCAAACAAATCACATTTTCAAACCAAATGAGACTAGAACTAATCTAAGAATAAATCATGAATAAGAGAACAAGAGTTCAACTACAAGTAGAACCAACTAGCATCTTAAAGGATCAAAACTTCAAACAAACCAAGCTAGTGACGGTGAATAACTGTAAAGAAAATCAAATTCAATCAGGTAGTAGAAAGTTAAGCTAAAAGAAGATGAGCTACATGTTACAAGTATGAAAAGCGAAATCGAATGGCATCTAAGCGAGCTTTGAAGAAACAGAACCACACTTGAGATTATTAGTACACAAAGTTGACACAAAACATCTAAATTATGAATTACATACTAAAACTAGACCAAAAAGAAAGAAAGATTTCCTTTTTCCGGGCAGTGACTGGGACAACGAGCTTGACCGTGAAGCTTTTACACCACAGTGGGCTTAACTCAAACAAGAAAAGAATTGATACAAAATAAAAATTTTCTCTCGATTTTTTGTCCTTTCAATTAAAAGAATAAACTTATGTTTTAGATTGTAAAAATCTCTTGTCCCCAACTTCTCTTAATCCTCCTCTCTTTTCCCCACCCCAAACATTAAAGAAGATGGAGGTTTATATAGAGGGATTTGAGGTTGATTTAGGGGGAAAACGGTCAAAATTTTGAATATGAAAATTCATATGCCCTTTTCAAGGCAACAGTGAAAGGAAATGGGAAAAAACTATGAATTCCGCGAAAGGGGGAAAGGAGACGTGAGGGCGGCTGATGTCGACGTCTCAGAGTAGCGTCTTTTCCCGAGTTTACCGGATTGATGGGTATGGTTTCGTCTTGGTCGCATGAAAAAGACGAGTATAGGGGTCGTAGGGTATGTCTATTGTATGATGTATTGTTGTATTGGGATGGGATGAGAATTATTTGGGGTTGGAAATTGGAATTGGGCCTGCTGGAGTGAAACAAAAGGGCCCAAAATTGTTCTTGAATTGGATTTGTAGAAAGTGTTTGGAGAAATTTACAAATTAACCAATTTCATTTAGGATTTGACCACTTGAATTGTAATTGTGGTCTAAATCGGCTTAGAAATATAGCCAAATTGAATAATTGGTAAATTTGGCTAAAATCTAAATGAGTCAAATTAATATTTAATTAATTAATGAACTTCTTAATCTTAAAGAAACAAACTAATTAAATCGATTATAAAATAATTAATTTAATTACAAACTAATTGACTCGAAATTATAAACTATTGAATAATTAGACTAATTAACCAAATAATCAAATAAATAAAATCTTTTTGAGAAACGATTTTCGAATATTCAAAATAATGAAATATATATATATATATATATATATTATTTTAAAATATATTTAAAAAATGACAAAACTACTTAAAATGACTTGAAAAATATTTTGAATTTTATAAAGTCAATTATTTTAAATCATTTGGAATTTAGGAAGCTCGATGATTAATTTATATTGTGGAGGTCCAAAATTGGGTGTCAACAACACCCATAATGAACAGTGCACATGGTCACATAGTCAAGCAACAAGTTCAAGGCATGTAATTGTTCATACTTAATCCTTTTCTTAGATTCAATTCACGGTTCCCTATTCACATACATGCATGCATACAATGGAGCAATTTACAAGCATATATAACACAATAGGAGGTTGAACCATCACCTACCCCTAGTTCTCCGGATGAGGCTTTCCCCAACGACACACATCTCATTTAACAGCTAGGGGTACATGTACAACCACCACTTTTTCTATAGCCGAAGGCCTAAACATGAATTCTACCATCAATTATATATTACGTAGTGATCACGAGTTTACGACTACTCAACTAAGTAAACCTAGCCTACCTGGGAGCCAAGCAACTGCAGCGGGATTGTAGCTCAAATCCTAGCTTCCGGACAAAGAGATGGTGGATTTTTTCTAGGAATTAGTGAGTTGTCATCGACCTTGCGCTAGAAATCTATTCCTCCTTCCTTCCCAAGCCTAGAGAAACCTTTTGAGGGTTTTTGGGGTGTTCCTCACCTCTTTTTGGCACTTAGGGAAAAGGAGGAAATAAGACTTTGCATCATTACCCTGACCATCCCGCTTAGCTCTCCCATCCCGCTGGGGCGCCGCCGCCGTAGCGGCATCACCCCGCTTTGTTGGGACAATGGGTCTAGCTACTCACGATGTTTTGCCCTTCTTAATTAATGATGGTTCGGGCCGTTACAATAGATACCAATTTACCCCTCGTTCATCCCCAAACGACAAGTGGAGGAGTAAGCACAAATTTATTTGGAGTACTTCGAAACTAACGGATCGGCCCGTCATGGGACATGAAAGATAGTGGTTCCCAAGGTTTAGGAATAGATGGATCTTTACCCAGGGAACCAACTAGGGAAATGGGGCAATATACAGAGGAAAAGAGACATGCCCAATTGCCTAGCCTAACCCCACCAGAGCGGCTGGATTCCCACTGAGGTGGGGCCACTGTGGCGAGACTCTCCTGCCGTGGTGGGAGGTCGGGATCAATTTTAGAAGGGAGAAAGGGGAATGCTTTCCCCATTTCCTCCTATACCCACTCAAAACTCCAAAAACTCTCTCAATTGCTTGGCTCCGAACGTCAATCTTAAGGTAATGTTCTTACTCCCTACTCTAATTACTTCATTACCTTCTTAACAACGATTGCATGAAAAGAATTGGTTAGGTAGAATGGCCTTGGGGTAGTTATCAAAATGCTTACGTGGGTTGCTTGATTCAATACGAAAAACGTAGTTTGGACATTTCCCTTACGTTCACAATGTCTCCACAACGTTCTGAGCATAAGGATTTTGTGATAATATGGCTGAAATGGTTCCAAAATGGGTGGGGGAAGTTGAATAGTTTTTAGGTGTAAAACTTGAATTGGGGCACCATTTTGGGATTGAATTGCAGGGGTCTTTGCATATCTAGGTAATAGGGTACTCTAGAAACATTGATCTGGTGAAAATTTTGTTAAAAATGAGGTTTTGGGGAAAAGGGGCGCCATGATCGTGGCTTGAAGTTCGACCCATCCCGCTGGGGCGACATTCACCCCGCTGTGGCGGCCTTTATCCTGCTATGGTAGGGCCACTGTGGCGTGATCCTGTGGAACAGTGGCCCCTTGCCACTTAAAATATAATTTTTTTCCTTTTCTTAGCCCAGGATTGACTAATTCCATAGAGTCCTAACGTGTACGTTTCATGAATTTTTGTGGGCTTGTCTAATCATGGCTGGAATCAATGAAGAAAACTTGCCCTTCGTCCGGTTCCCCAATGCTGCAAGTCGGGAGAGACACCATGATCACTGGAACACCAAATCTTGTGCGAGAGGGGTTTCCACTTGCTGGGCTTAGCGGGGAAAACCCCTACCTTCCATGCCTAGCTGATGGAGTTTGGTTGGGGTCCGCTAATAGAGGCTCCCCCTACCGCACGCTCAAGCTAGGTGAGGGAGTTCTATCCCCTACTCCCTACCGTCCGCTGGGATAAACCTCACCCTACCATATGCATCCACAGAGTCGACATCCCTCTGAGCACTTAGTTCGTCAATGAGGTTCTCGAGGTGACGGAGGTCTTCANCCCCTTGCCACTTAAAATATAATTTTTTTCCTTTTCTTAGCCCAGGATTGACTAATTCCATAGAGTCCTAACGTGTACGTTTCATGAATTTTTGTGGGCTTGTCTAATCATGGCTGGAATCAATGAAGAAAACTTGCCCTTCGTCCGGTTCCCTGATGCTGCAAGTCGGGAGAGACACCATGATCACTGGAACACCAAATCTTGTGCGAGAGGGGTTTCCACTTGCTGGGCTTAGCGGAGAAAACCCCTACCTTCCATGCCTAGCTGATGGAGTTTGGTTGGGGTTCGCTAATAGAGGCTCCCCCTACCGCACGCTCAAGCTGGGTGAGGGAGTTCTATCCCCTACTCCCTACCGTCCGCTGGGATGAACCTCACCCTACCATATGCATCCACGGAGTCGACATCCCTCTGAGCACTTAGTTCGTCAATGAGGTTCTTGAGGTGACGGAGGTCTCCAACTTAGAGTACGAGACTAGACTTAGGGAGATGGATTTGTGTTGGCTACAGGATACACTGTTTGAGATTGTAGGCTGGGACTGGATTTACTGGGCTACTACAAAGGGCATCACTAGTACTCACTAGTCACTGGATGCCAAGAGATGGTTGCATATGGTATCTAGGAGGATCCGCTCTTCGGGTAACTGCACCAACGTGACCTTTTCCCGGGCTCTAGTGGTGGCTTGTGTTGTGCAGGGGATTGGGGCTGAATGTGGGAACACAGATCATATCCGAGTGGAAGATGTTTTACAGAGGGAAAAAGAAGGCATTCTTCCTGCGTGGACTAGTGATGGCGATGTGCAAGCGGGCGGGGGTGCCACTCTTGGACACTGATGAGGTACTTTCTATGGATCCCCCTTTTCATCCTCTTTTGATCAGGCAGCACTCCACCCAGGGAAGGAAAAGAAGAAAAGCAGATGGGGCCGGCAGCAGCAGAGCAACGGCTGAGGCCGATGACGAAGGAGAGGATGATGATGAGGAGGATGACACCCTTCCAACACAATCTTAGCCTCCACTTTCAAGCACTCGTATGGAGGAGGACCTGACGGCCAACCGGAGAAGATTGGGAAGCTCTTATGCTAGCACCTCGACTCCAGTTCCACCCTTCACTTCCCTCGAGGTTGAGATGCTCTGTTGCCAGCTGCGATAGGAGAAAAATAAGAATGTAGAGAGGGATAGTCTGATGAGCCAGATGTGGAAGACCATTAAGTTCATTTTCTCTTGCGTCGCCCCCTAAAGGGAGCTTCCTACGTTCGAGCTAGAGGACTTTTGGGAGTTCTCCTAGTTGAGCGAGGCGTGGACTGGCGAGGTAGCCCAGAGGACCTAGATTCAGATGTTAACAATCCCCCTCCCCATGGGCCTTGATTTGGGTTTGCCCTACTTGGGCATGTAACAAACGATGTATGTATTTCTCTTTTTGCTTTTCCTTCAGTTTTTCTAAGCACATGATGCTCGTTTTGCTATTTTCATAGCCTTAATTAAATGCTAGGTCATTATAACTCACTGTTCTATTGCGAAGTACTAGTTGGATTGCGGAAATTAGCCCATGCACGATTCGGGGTCCATAGGGGAAGCAAGGGAAAAATAGGGGAGGCATGGCTGAGATTCTATCTCGTCCTGTCCCACTCTGGCGGTCCCGCCCTGGCGGGATGATCCCGCCCCAACAACCATGACGGGGTCAGTTTCCAGGACAACACTTCCTGGGAGTTCTCCCTATTTCTAGAGTTTTTCGTTGATTCCCAGGGTCATAGTTAAGAATTTAGGATAACCCTCTTAGCTAAGATATGCGTTGTCCACCCCGAGGTCAACCCAACGGTATACACACCAGAACCTTTTCCCGCTAATTTAACCCAACAAGCATGCACATCCTAAGAATATGACTACTAATTATACGACTTACAAACGGTTGCAAGACACGTCAAGGGAACCTTTCATAATAAAAAATACCTCTTGAAAACATAACCCTTTTTCTTACATGGTTCCCGACCAATCCTGATTGCCTTGAAACCGGAGTTTCCCTATAGTCACAAGTCGTTCTTTTCCCTTACCCTCTTTAACAATGGTAAGTCCATGCACAACTAACAGTTGCATTCCCTCTCATAAGTATATGATGTCACAAGTCAATAATTAGTTTTACGAAGCACATCATAGTTTATCTGTAGACCTTTGCACGTAACCCAGTGATGACTCTTCCCTTGATAACAAGTTCACGAAAACCCAAGCAATCATAACCCACCTACTTTCAAAATTTTAGGCAAGTACACTGCACACATCAAAATCTAGACAGGCAACACTATGCACATAATCATAAATTCAAGTTACATCACACAAGAAAGTCAAAATTATTAACTTAATTCACTTCATGGATGACCATTAGCTGATCTACCATGCTTTTATACAGCCTCTAAGGCCATATACTAATTGGAACCTTCTTGTTTCCAATTTACCTTGCTTGTGTCCCTTCAACCATGACTACGACATCTAGTTCACTTTGGTGAGATACCAATTGGAATCTGAAGATACCAATTGGACTCAACCCATACCACAACTGACAACCCGCACGGAAGGAGAAAAGAATATAATGACTTCATAGAATGTTTCATAGCTTCCTGAAGATTAGATGTGGACACCAACACACCAATCCACATGAGTCTTTCGTATTTTGCTCTTGTACAGGGAGACCGACAACTTGGGCTCTGATACCAATTTTTCACAACCCAACCCATCGGACCGTGCAAGCACTTACTCTAACACCTAAGTAGGAGGACCCTTGATCCCCAAACGGTAAAAAATATGTGAAAAATTAAGAAAACAGGTGATAAAAGGAAATTCATGAGATCGTTACATAAATAAGAGTTTAAACAATCCAAAGTTAAAAAAATTTGTAAAATAAAATTTAACGCCCCCAGTGATCTAGTCTAAACAGGTACAAGAGCTTCTAAAATTATAGGGTATAAAATACAATAGCTAATGACACAACTTTCACCACAGGGAAGGAAGAGTAAAAGTAGTTGGAGATTGTCTTCGTCTTCACCTATGAAACATCGCTGACCCTGCAACCAGACTATGCGAAAGGCATAGCAAGAGTAGTATCATTACAAAACACACGTACTACTAGGCATCATCGGTCAACCCACTGTCCACCGCAAAATATAAAGAAATCAACCAGCAAGAAACATGCAATAAGAAAGTACACCTCTCAACCTTTATCTTCTAGCCTTTACCATTCTCGTATACCTTAAAACGTAGTAGCACACTTGACTCTAACCCCCTACTCTATCACCTTGCTCTGTCTGCTCTTGATCATAACTTAGCCATTCTATCTCATGGAGGAGTTCTGGAATACAACCACTACCAACCAGCCCAACCACTCATGACATCCCCTCGTTTCTTCTGTATCACCATTCAGCCCTTGACCACATATTATACTCTATCAAGGCTCCATAGCCGTTTCGAATACCAATCCCCATCCCAAGGTAGGACGAATGTACTTGTGCCTCATGAACACTACCCTACTTTTAATTGTCTAAGAACACAGACAACCTCTCTAAAAATAGCCGATAATAACACCTAGACACTCGTTCTCCACTTACCCGGCCTCATATCGATTGGGCTTGATCATTCACAGTTAATTCTAGTAAACGAGATATAAAAAATTAATTATAACACAGTAAACACACATATACATGATGCATAATTCCAATATCATTTTAGGAATAATATAGAATTCCCCAATAGCAATGGCAAGTAGATACGAATATAGTAGTCACAAATGGTTCTCTCATGGAACCCACGCCCAAACTATTAGTGTGTCGGAACGTCACACCCGATCCTATATATATGTGTGCGTGTGTCGGAACATGACACCCGGTCCAATATATGTGTCGGTACATGACACCCGATCTAATATATGTGTCGGAACATGACACCCGATCCAATGTATGTGTAAGAACGTGACACTCGGTCCAGTCAGCACAACCTCAGTCACAATCACACCCATAATGAACAGTGCACATAGTCACACAGTCAATCAACAAGTTCATGGAATGTAATTGTTCATACTTAATCATTTCCTTAGATTCAATTCATGTTTTCTTATTCACATACATACATGCATATAACAGAGCAATTTACAAGAATATATAAAACAACATGAAGTTGAACCATCACCTACCCCTAGTTCCTCGGACGAGGCTTTCCCCCACGACGCACATCTCAATTAACAACTATGGGTACATGTACAACCTCCCCTTTTTCAGCGCCCGAAAGCCTAAACATGAATTCTACCGTCAATTAGCAATATATTACGTAGTAAGCACAAATTTATGACTACTCAAGTTAGTAAACCTAGCCTACCTGGGCGCCAAGAAGTTGCAGAGGGGTTGTAGCTACAATCCTGTCTTCCGGACAACGAGATGGTGGATTTTGGTCGGGAATCAGCGAGTTGTCATCGACCTTACGCTAGAAATCTATTCCTCCTTCCTTCCCAAGCCTAGAGTAGCCTTTTGAGGGTTTCTTGGGTGATCCTCGCCTCTTTTTGGCACTTAGGGGAAAAAGAGAAAATAAGACTTTGCGTCATTAAGTTCTTCCCCCGACCATCCTGCTCTAGCGCTCCCATCCCGCTGGGCACTGCCGCCATAGTGGCATCACTCCGCTCTGGTGGGATAATGGGCCCAGTTACTCATGACATTTTGCCCTTCTTAAATAACGACGGTTCGAGTCGTTACATGGTCGAAATGATTGGGAAGGGATGATTGACCCTATTGATCTCCTGTTACAAGCGAAGCCAATATGTTATGGAGATATGTTACAAGCATGTCACAATACATATGATTTTGATCGTAGGTGTAAGATCGATCCTAGTTTCTTTTTCAAAATCACCATTGTACATAATTTGAATCATAACTTTAGCATCGATCCTAATTTCTTTTCCAAAGTCACTAGTGGTGAAAAACATGGCTATGATGTCTCTAAATGCCTCACTAATTCAATTTGGCCTGGTAATTTGAGTCACTAAGCAAATTGGATTGGCTATGTTGCAGTATCAAATGATGAGTACTCAACACACTTAGGATGCCATGACATAACAATTTCTTGGTGAAAACAACAAATGATGTTGAGGAGATATTGGATATAATGGACTTACAAAGACCAACTAGAGATTACAACATGTCTAGTCACGATCTAACAATCAAAATTGAAGCTGGATTGTTGAACATGTACACGAGGAAACACAATAAATGCAATGTGTGCAAGTTGTCAGCAAGGTAACAGGTTCTTAACGAAGTTAAGAGACTGATAGATCGATATTTGAATGAGGAATTAAGCATAACAATGGAAGGACACAACTTGGGAGGTGGCTTAGCTATGCTAAGTGCTTATGCCACTGCAGAAATTGGATTAGATTTACGCGAAGACGAACGTGTTATTCCTTTTTGTGTATTTTCAATCTCAAGGCCAAGAGTTGGGAATATTAACAAAGGCTTGAAAGATTAGGAGTGAATGTTTTAAGAGTAGTAAACAAACATGATTTCAAGGTTCAAACAAGACTGATTCAAACACTTGGAGATTATTTTTGGAGTTATTGGCATGTTGGTAAAGAGATAATTTTGGATCATAAGATATCCCATTCCTTAAAGGAAATGCATAATCTCACATACATCACTGATTTGGAGGTTCACTTGGATTTATTCAACTGGTTAGTACAATTTCCATTTTCATTTCTATAGATTAAGTGTGAAAAATAAAATTCAATCTATCCAACCTGTTTAAGTTTGGGCTCAACTCATTTCAATCCATTAAAAAATGAGTTGATATGTAGTCCAAATTGAATCCTCCTACTTAGTTGGGCTGGGAGAAAAGAGCTTTACATGATGTGTTCAGATGGGTTTAAGGGTTTAGTTGGAAAAGTGATGAGTAGGAGGGTTCAACCAATAAGCGGAGCCAAGTACAAGGGTCTCACAGGTCATTCGGCCAATTTAATTTGTTATGTATAACCATAACAATTTTTTGTATTAGTTACTAAAATATTTTTAAAAAGTAATTAAAACTTAGTAAAAATTGGACGGATTGGGTTATGACCCATTACTTAACCGTTTTGACCCAAACAAATTTGGGTTGAGTTGGATCTTGACCATTTTGACCTGCCTAAATATGACCCAACCCATCCAATTGTCACCCCTACCGTATAGATGTAGGGGCAGAACCATCCCTTAACTTACTGGTTTGGCAGAAAAAAAGTAATTTTTCTACAAACTCTATATAAGTAATATATTCAGAACACAATGGCCAAGAAAAAATGTGATCCATAACTCATAAAATAAGACGTTTGACCATGTTTCATCGTGAAGATTGAAAAAAGTATAATTTTTTGTTTTCAAATTGAAAAACGATATTTGGAAATTCTGATTCCTGTTATAGAAGTTTATAAAAGAAACCTTCTTAGAACCAAGTTTTCTCAAATTTAACTAGAATGTGTTCATATGAGCAGGTTTCAAGGGAAAGAAAAATGATTTTTGATTCGCAATCGATGTGATATAAATTTGGCGTGAAAGGTAACTGATAGCATGATCAAGACGTATATTGAGATAATCAATGGGGAAAAATAATTCATGAAGTTTGATAGTAATGGGAAAAAGTAGTATGTTGAACAATTAGTCTCAAGAATCAATCCCCAGCAAAAGATGAACACCAATCATGATCATACATGTGGACAAAGCCATCTCTTATTGGTATCCGAACCAACTTATGAGCATTTCAACCTGTTAACTTTGATGTTAGTATTATTTTCTATATGCATAAAATAAGTTATTGATTATGAGTGTTCAAATAACCACCATTGGGTCGATCTATGTAGCTATGCCACTGATTCTAATACACGATGATTTGTTGGATTCGATATAGATTTTTTTCTATACCCTATTAAGTGAAATTTTTAACACGAATATAATAGTCTGGCCAAGGTTTTTCAAACCTGTAACTAATGATGTAGATTCGTCCTTGACTCTGGCTGTCAATATCTAAAAAAAAATGCAACCTAACATATCTTTTGAAAAAAAAAACACAATTCTTAATAAACAAGTGATAGCTAGAGTGCAAAACAAGTAACTCAAAAACCTCTAATTGAATTTATAAAAAAAAACACACACAAATTAAAGGTGTTTAACAACATGCAACAAGAAGTTTTCTCCTTGCAAAATTTGAATGTCTAAGCAAAGGAGAAATTGAAATATTGTACATAGTTAATATACTAATTCAATTTTGGGTGTGACCGAGAATATTTCAAAACCATGACCAATTCTTCAGCAAATGCTCCAACTTTTACTGAACTTTTTCCAGAGTGAGGTGCTACGCGTAACCACATTTTTTCTAGATGTTTGAGAGGCAATTCAGGACGAATAAACATTTCTAACATGCGAAGCTCCACCTACATTTCAAATTATTAGGATCTGAAATTCAGAATTAATAATCAGGTGTCATGTAGAAGATATCAGAGCAAATATTGAATGCCGATATAAGTATATAATTACCTCGTCTTTGCTCTGAAGACACAATTTTTGTGCAAGGTGCTTCTTTAGGTAGGAAGACGGCATGTTCACATCCCTATTTAACCAGAAAAGAAGTATAACATATTAATTGAAGTTAGAAGGTATTTTGGAAAGTAAAACGATGTATAGTATAAAAGAAAATACAAAATTGCAATTACACAGAAAAGCGAGGAGAGGCCGGGGGGGGACATATCCATTAAGCTCTCGCTATACGATGTCCAGGAAAGGGCTAGACTATTAGGGTTCATTATACACAATCTTATTCTGCATTTTTCACAACACAAACTTGTGATATCCTAGTCATATTGCAATAACTTTACTAGTTATGTCATTGCTAGCTTTCCTTCTTTTGAGAGTGAATTCATACAAAAAGAAAAAAAATTGCCTTTACCAAATTGATTCATGCATGCCACAATGGCTACTACAGTTTAAATAAAAAATGAATGAGCAACATATCAAAATGTAGCTAGAACTTCAAGAATATATATGTGCAGGACATAATATTTTTGTAAATATGTGTTCAAATGTAATTAAAGACTTACTTGATCTTTATGTAGCGGGTAGAAATTTGTGGTAAGGGTGAAGGACCTTCCTTGAAACAATCATATCTAGTCAAACATTGTCACATAAATCAAAATAATATAGAGAGAAGCAATACATAAAACTGAAAGTTATAGAATTAAACTAACTGCTTATCACATGCAACCAAAGTGAACCAAAGAGGATGATCTCTTTCATTCACTACTCTAGTACTACCACTACTTGTACCTCCTGTTGTCTCAGTAGTAACTTGAACTTGTGCCACATTAGTATTTGTTCCACCACCACCGCTAACAGGAGGAGGAATATTTTTGTCTGTTTTCTTTCTTCCATGTCGTCCCTCTTTCCCTTTTCCGTTATTAGTATTATAATTATTTTTGCTGCTTGATGGCGCTTCTATAGCTTGAACAACATCTAATGTATTAAAAATATTTTCTTTGCAAACTTTGTGTTCCTTAAATTTTTGCAAAGGCACATACTTCTCGTCTTCTTTTTCTTCTTCTTAGTCATCATCATCATCATCATCATCATCGTCCTCATCATCATCATCATCATCATCATCATCATCATCATCGTCGTCCTCATCATCATCATCATCATCATCGTCCCCATCATCATCATCGCCGTCCTCATCATCATCATCATCATCATCATCGACGTCCTCATCATCATCTTCATCATCATCATCGTCCCCATCATCATCATCGCCGTCCTCATCATCATCGTCCCCATCATCATCGCCGTCCTCATCATCATCATCGTCCTCATCATCATCGCCTTCCTCAATTTCATAATCATCAAGATTAATTAGTGGAGTACGATCGATGAACTTTGGAACTCGCTCTCTGGGCTTGGATAAATCATTCATCCTATCCAATGGTTCAATACTTTTGTTTTTCTTTGAGATGCTATCATTCTTTGAGGACTCAGCAACATAAACACTACTCTCAACCTTCAACAAGTCATCACAAGAGTTACTACACTTTTCATTCACTAAGGAGATTCAAATTATTTTGAATGATACGCGAACAAGCCAAAGAATTCAACATTTAGTATATAATATAAGCAAAAAGATTAATCCATTAAGTAAAAAGTAGTGTACTTTTGGAGAATACGACACAAGTGCAACATCAAAAGTGAAAAATGCGTACAACTTATCATATGACTACTTAAAACATAAAGTGGATTTCAATTAATTAAGTACATGTTGTTTAAGTTGAGTAGCTTTGCCCGAACGAAGAGGAACACTTGAACTTCCTGGTTGATCTCCCTTTATCTGATATCAATTATAATTGTGTTTTTCATTATAGTTTTTCTCAAAAAATAATTAAAATAAATCCATAGAACAACTACTAATATACGCGCCTCAATCCCAAATGAGTTAGGATTGTGACTAAAACATAAAGTAGATTTGAAGTGTACATGTTGGTTATGTTGAGTTAAGCTTCCTGGATGTGTATTTCCCTTATTCAGATCAACAACATCATTAAATATAGATGGATCTTGAAAACGATGAACATTAGCATCATTTTGCGAACATCCTCTTCTTCCTCTAACTCTACCTCTATCTCTACCTATACCTCTACCTCTACCTCTACCCTTTCCAGTACTACTACTTGAGATGTTGTGTTGATTCAGAATTTCATCATCATGAACAAGTGGTGTAGCATTTATAGTGGAAGAGGTTGATTTATCTTTTCTCCTTGAACTTTTACCAACAACAACAGGAGCAGGAGGTGAAGGCGATGGTAGAGTATCCATGAGCATGACAAGAATTTTATTCAGATCAATATCCTCACAAGCTAACTTTTTGGGTTCGCCTTTGTTGACTTTTCGATTAGTCCACACTCAATTAATTCTCTTCTTTTACTTGACACCAAAAGATTTCTCACTCTTTAAAATCCAAGGTGATACCAAATATCCATCCGCAATCTGTCAAAGTTGTTTCCAAGTTTAAGAATTCAAAGGGCAAGGCTGCACATGTGGATATTGGAGTTAAAGGTCCTGTACAACCTCCCAAGGCAGCCAACATCACTGATAACGAGGTGATCGACGTAACTCTTAAGAGGAAGAAACCTTTGAGTTCATCGGGCAAAAGTGTTGAAAAGTCACTTGGCATTGCACCATCTTGTAGCAACACGTCAAAAACATCTATTTCACTCCAAGAGATTGGCATCAGTTCTAGTGCAACCTCTAGCTCCAATGAGAGAAATGTTAGCCAAGAGCTACATTGGAAGAGTTTGAAGAAAAAACCTAAAGACTTGAACAATAAACAATGCGAGTTCGATGAATTGGACTCCATTAGTATTGATACTGCAATCTTCGAAGATGGTGATGATGGTTCTACAATGCCCTTGACAGATTTGGCACATCACGTAAAAGTCAGGTCTTGAATATTTCTCTAAACTTGCCTCTCTTTTTTTTCCTTTTTTTCCATTGGATATTAATTCTATATATATATTTTTTAATTATCCAGTTGGGTCTTGGGGACATCCCTAGTGATGTAGATGTATTTGAAGATTGTATCACAAGTTCGAACTCCCTCAATGTGGCGAAAAGTTCTCACCTCCCACTTGCTGAAGTTAAGAGTCAAGCTGCAAATGATATTCAACTAAAAAAGTTAATGGCCCCTTTTTCTGAAAAGGTTGAAACTTCTCAAGATATCTCAACTACTGATGTGTGGGTTGTAGCACATCAAATTGGATGTTCAGATGTCTCCAAGTATTTGATCCGCCCTTTGGTGGGGATTGCCTCGGATTTTGAACGACAAAAGACTATTTCAAGCTTCAAATTATCTTACATTTCTGGAATGTGGCGTACCTTATGTGAGTGTATTACTGAATTCTCTGTTGAATCTTCGAAAAACCTCAAAGAGTTGGAGGCAGGTGTTGCTTTGATTCTTAAAGTGCTTCGAGAAGTTAAACATCGTCAACCTTTCTCCTTTGGAGGTTCTTCTTGAAGATTCTTTCAAGAAACATAGAGATTACCATGTTGCAGGGCAATGCACTTCTCAAAAGATAACAAGGGATTCTCATCAAGAGTTGCTTTCTGCTGCACAACAATGTCTTGATACCGCCAAATAAGGAGAGAATCAATATGGACAAATAGTTGGAAGAGCTTCAAAAAGTCCTTATAAGAACTGAAAAAGAGCTAAAAGTGTGGACTTCAAAGAAGAAGAAAACCATCTCACTTATTGAGGATCATCACCTTGTCAGAAACAGAAATACAAGAACTAGCTAAGCTAAAGGAGGATGCTGAGACAAGTCGTCACCAAATCCTTAGTCATAAGCTTTTTCCTTAGTCTTTTATCCAGCATAAGGATATTCTCTTTCATTTTCTTGTTCTATTGTGTGTTCTTTTTTGTCTTGTTTGTTTTCTGGAACATTGTTCTGATGTACTGACAATCCTTCTTGAATGAATAAAAGTGTTGGTTTTTTTATTCTCAATTATTTTCTTTTAACTCTCTATTTCAAATGCTTGTCGTGTAATTTGTAACTTTCTCTACATGCCGGACAACTTTGCCCAAGCTTTCAGCTTTGAGCTCATATATTTGAAATTCAGTAACTCGTAGTAGGAACATTCAAGTAATGAGTGTGTCATTTCATTGGAAATATAACTCACACAAATACAATATATGTGAAACCCATGACTGAAAGATTTCCAGGTTAGTACGACTATTATTCCAAAGTTAGCTCGAATGCTGTCTTGATAGACTTTTCAGCTTTGCGCACCTGCAGTACAAAACCAATAACTCAATGTGGGAGCATCGAAATAATATGATTCTTCTTTCATTGGAAGCATAACTCATAGAAATACAACATATGTAAAAATCATGGCCAAAATATCTCCAGATTGGTGCAGATGTATTTTTAAAGTCAGCTCATATTCTGCCTCGCTCAACTCTTCAGCTTTGAGCAATTTTGGGAGAAAATCAATAACTCGGCGTAGGAGCCTCGAAATGATGCGATTCTTTTTCCAGTGGAAGCATAACTCATAGACGTATAACGTATGTAAAAATCACGGCCAAAATCTTTCCAGATTAGTACAGATATATTTTCAAAGTTATCTCAAATTCTACCTCGCTCAATTCTTCAGCTTTGAGCAACTTTAGGAGAAAATCAATAACTCGGCGTAGGAGCCTTGAAATGATGCAGTTCTTGTTCCGTTGGAAGAATAACTCATAAAAGTATAACATATGTAACAATCACGGCCAAAAGATTTCCAGATTAGTACAGATGTATTTTCAAAGTTATCTCAAATTCTATCTCGCTCAACTCTTCAGCTTTGAACAACTTTGGGAGAAAATCAATAACTCGGCGTAGAAGCCTTGAAATGATGTGATTCTTGTTCCGTTGGAAGCATACCTCATAGATGTACAACATATGTAAAAATCACATTCAAAAGCTTTCCATATTAATACATATACATTTTCAAAGTTAGCTCAAATTCTGAAACTATGAAATTCTTGTATCAATGTGAGGAACACGTCTTTGGTGTGAAGTCCAAAATTCGATGTAAGAATGATGAAACTATGAGTTTCTTATTTCATTGTGATGAGAACATCAAGAACAACACAATTTACAGAAGTTACAACAAATTTCATTCCAAATTAATGAGAATAAATTTTTCAAGTTGACTATATGCCCGGAATGCCAATTCCTCAACTTTGTTAGCTCTTGACAACAAAAAAGAATTGTCTCTTGAGCTTGGAGTGTTCACATCATGATCTTTGCGGGTACACCATTTCAACATAAGTAGGGCTTTGATTGGAAGGGTATCCCGATTTGATGTTGTAGGTAAAGATGCCCCTAATTTTGAGTAACTTACTGAAGCATCAGTGAATTACACAAAATTATCTCTACCGCAAGCAAAAAAAAACTCAAGTTGAATCGCAAGTCGCTTGACCTATATCCAATGGAATTCATCAGCCTGCCACATATCAAAAATTCAAATCAAAATACCTTTTGAATTGATTAGATTATTACCCGAAGTTGACTTCCAAATCTAGCATGTTTGATATGCAACTTCGAACGATCATAGTTGAAGATCCATGACTCAATGTAGGAGTTTCTGTATTACGAGCTTCTTCTTTTGTTGCGGAGAGGGCTTCAAGAACTGAAATATATGTAAAAATTATGGTCAAAACCTCCATTTATTTTTACAAATGCGCCTTTGAAGTCAGCTAAGGTGTCTTGCTTAACTCTTCTCCTTTGCTCATCTGTGACACATTTGAACTCATGTGCTAGCTACATAATTTTAAAGAGCTAGTGTGATGATCACACAATGCCACCAAATCCCCCCCACCCTTTTTTTACTCATTTGACTGAGCTTAGAGTGATTACTCCAAGTTCCTACGTACCTCGGTGAAGAGGATCAAGTCATATCTTAGTTCAAGATGATTAGTTTTATTTATTTTATTTCAGTTCTTTTTGGGCCGTACACAGTTTATACTCTTGTAGGTCAGGAGTAACATGCAATTTATGCTCATACCTTAAGGAGCATAGGCAACTTTCATAGGAAGTATTGCTTCAGAAACTTGGCGTTGATTGGACCAACTCTTATACCGTCTTGGTCTACAATTTATAAGCGCCACTTGAATATACTTCCTTCACAACATACGGCCCATCCCATTTTGATGTAAACTTGTCACCAATGCATTTGTTGAGTATTATGGGTCTTTGGACTGCTAAGAACAAGTCTTCCACTTGAAATGATCAAGGTCGCACCATCTTGTTGAATGCTCTTGCAAGTCGAGCTTGATAACACTCCAAGCTTTGTTGTGCTTCCAATCTCTTCTCATCCAATGCTTCCAACTCTGCTAGAGGAAGTTGAGCGTTACTTTCAGTTGTAAGTACCTCTTGGATTGCTATTCACAATGATGAAATTTGCTTCTCCAATGGAAAGACTACTTCTACGCCATACACTATTGAAAATAGAGTCGCTTGCGTAGCCGTTCTAAAGGTTGTACGATACACCCACAAATCTTCACCAATTCTCTCATGCCAGTCCCTTTTATTCTTTGCAACTACTTTGTTTAATAGGTTACCAAGTGTCTTGTTGAAAGCTTCAACAAGACCATTGACAGATGCATTGTACATTGAAGACTTATGTTGCTTAAAACTGAACTTCTCACACAAACTACTCATGAGTTTATTGTTGAAGGGTGTTCCATTATCAGTAACTATACATCTTGGTATGCCATAAGTAAAAATTATGTTTGATTTTATAAAATCAGCAACATTTCCCTTCTTCATCTCTTTTAATGGCACAACCTCGGCCCATCTAGAGAAATAGTCAGTGACAGCCAAGATATATATTTATCCTTTTGATGACTTTGGAAGAGGTCCAAGAACATCAAGTCCCCATGCATCGAAAGGCCATGAGTCTACATTTGGATGTAGAGCCTCTGGAGATTGATGAATGTAGTTAGCATGGAATTGACACGTTTGACACTTCTTGGCATGCTCTAAGCAGTCCATTACCATTGTTGGCCAATAGTATCCCATCCTCTTGATGCAAAAATAAAGTTTAGGCCCTGATTGGTGTGCTCCACATGTGACAGAATGTGCCTCCTCCATTGTTTGTTGAGCTTCTTCTTTGTCAATACACCACAAGAATAGTCCCTCATAAGAATGACAAATAATATTCCCTCATGAAAGATGAAACGCAGTGCCCTTCTCTTAATGTCTGCTCTTACTCGTGGATCCTCAGGCAGCCTTCCATGTTCAAGATATTCAATCAGTGGTTTTCTTTAATCTTCTTTTTCAACCACTCGACAGATATATGGTGACTTTCATTTATTTTAAGATCAAGACAACCAGGAATAACCCATCGATGACATACACGTACCTTTGTTGTCTCATTTTCTCTGAGTGCCATTGTTGTGGCCAAGTTAACCAAAGCATCTGCCATGTGATTTTCTTCTCTTGGGACGGGACTCAAGAACACTTGATCAAACCTTTCACGTAAGAAAGTAGCATAAAAGTGATATGACAAAAAATCTTCCTTTTTCACTTCGTGATTCCCCAAGAGTTGATTAATGATCAATTGAGAGTCACTATAGATATCCAATTGAGGAATCTTCATATCTGATGCCATTTCAAGGCCCACAATCAAAGCTTGGTACTCTGTGGCGTTGTTGGAACATGTTTCACCTAGAACAAATGAAATGGTAAGATTAGTCATTTTGGAGATATCAACACAACTCCTGCCCATGCACCATCTCGACGTGCACATCCATCAAAGAACATTGTCCATGCTGATAGTTCTTCAGTAAAGAATGCATCTTCATCAGAACACTTATCTGAAGTTTCCCATTTTTTCGAAAGAGGGTGATCAGGAAGGAAATCAGCAAGTGCTTGCCTCTTCACAACTTTTTAAGGTGTGTATATGATCTCATATTGATTAAATAATATAGACCATCTTGCTAAAAGTCCTGAGAGAACTAGTCGAGTCATTACGAACTTCACGGAATTAACTCGAGAAATTATCTTGATAGTGTACGCTTCAAAATAATGCCTCAATATTATTATCGCATAAAGCAATGCTAAACACATTTTCTCAATGGGCGTATAATTCAACTCAGCTCCTATCAAGGTCTGACTCAGATAGTACAATGCTTGTTCCTTCTTAGCTTCGTTATCTTGAGCAAGAAGTGCCCCAAGTGATCGCTCTTGCGATGCAATGTATAGTATCAATGGCTTTCCAGGAGTTGGTGCCCCTAATACACGTGAATTCAACAAGTATCTTTTGATGCTTTCAAAAACATTTCGACATGATTGGTCCCAGTGGAAAGGAGCATCTTTTTTCATTAAACGGTTAAAGGGTTGACATCGTCCAGCCAAGTTAGAAATTAATCTCTGAATGAATGCCAAATTTTCTTGTAGACTGCGAAGGTCTCTCAAGTTCTTTGGCTCATGCATTTTTTTCATGGAATCAATCTTTGCAGGATCGACTTTGATTCCATGGTGGCGCACAATGAAGCCAAGAAACTTTCCTAAGGTAACCCCAAATGCACATTTGAGTGGATTCATCTTCAAGTCAAATTTCCTTTACCTGTCAAAAACAATTCAAAGGACTTCAAGATGGTGTTCATTTTCCTTCATTTTCACCACCAAGTCATCGTCGTAACATTCCACCCTCTTATGAAGCATGTCATCAAATATGTTTTGCATTGCACGTTGGTAGGTGGCAGCAACATTCTTTAGACCAAAGGGCATCACTTTGTAATAATAAATCCCTTTTGGAGTTCGTAAAGCAGTGTATTCTTCATCTTTTGGAGACATTCTGATTTGATTATATCCAGAAGAACCATCCATAAATGACATAGCTTTATGCTTGTTATAACATCAACCATGAGCTCAATGATTGGTAGAGGGAAATCATCATTTGGACATTCCTTGTTCAAATATTGAAAATCAACGCAGACACGTATTTGACCATTCTTCTTCTTAACAAGTACAATATTTGAGATCCACAATGGGTACTTCACTTCTTGAATAAATCTAGCTTCAATGAACTTGTTGACCTTCGCTTAAATTTGTGTTACCAACTCAAGGCAAAACACTTGTTGTGATTACTTTATAGGATGTGTTCCCTTTTTTATCCCTAAATAATGAATAGCTATCCTGGTACTAAGGCCCGTCATTTCTCTATACGACCAATCAAAAACGTCTTTGAACTCAACCAATAACTTGAAGTATGTCCTCTCTTCCTGTGGTGTAAGAATTGCACTAATGAAGGTTGAGCGTGGATCTTCCAAAGTGCCTAGATTTAGTTTCTTGAGGTCGTTTATGGTTGATTGTACGCCATCCTCCAGTTGAGAGGGAGCCTCTTGAATGTCATCATCCATATCATCAATGTGTGGACCTTCTTCCACTGTTATGTGATAGGTGATTGTATCAAGTTTGAATCATCCATCTAACTTCATACGAAGACTATGATGGCTTCATCTTCCTCCTTTTTAGTTTCTCCATGAAACTGGTTGGTGACAACAACTGTTCTTCTTTTTACCTTCAATAAACCATCGGTGGTAATTGAAAATATGGCCTTTCTCTTCATATGTGATGGGAAAACACTATAAATCTCTTTGTCATCGGTTACATCACAAAAATCTTGATTTTCATGCTCCAACAACCTCCTTGATGATAATGACTTCCTTGTAGTTCCCAAGTGATGAAATACAGAGGTCTTTGAGGTGGTGGCATATCCGTCCACTTGTTTAGAGGATTCCCTTTCATCCTTGCAACCCAATCTTTTAAATGCAGAGACATGAGGTGTCAGTCTTCCAATGCATTCAAACACTAAAGTCCATCGTGGCATTCTACCTTCCTTAGATTCTCTTGTTTATTCTATAGAGGTGTGGTGGGATGAATCTATTCCCTTTCCTTCTTAGATGAAATCTGAAGAGGCTCCGACAAGCTAAATCCTAACCCAAACCTAGGAGTGGTGACATGATATCCTTGGTTTCTCAACTACATTTGAGACTTTGTAAGCCCATGTATCTTTTCACCAGTGACTTCATCCCTGAGTTCTTCTAACTTCACTAGATTTGAGAAGTTGTAACCTAATTTTTCAAACAATGTGAAGACCTTTTGATCAAAGTTACCTCTTATGTTACCAACTTGGGTATTGCCTTTGGAGGGCTCCAAAGAGATAGACGGGACTTGTGCAACTGGTAAAATCATTTTCCCCTTCAAATCTTGGAATTTTGTGTGACTGAATTCCTTCCTCGGTGGGTGGACTTGTTAAGTACATTCCTCTAGCAGTGGTTGTCCCTTTTATTGACGCTCACATGGAATGTAGCAAAAAATTGGTTGCTCATCATCAATATTGGTCTGCTTGTCTCCTTTAGACGGTGAAAGTTTAATGGAAACCTCTTCCGTTCTTTTCTTAGACATCTTGAAAGTGTCCCATTGAACTTTACTATCTTCGAGATCAACTGGGTCGGCTTCTACATGTTCCTCCATATTTGATCTTCCAAAATCTAAATAGAATTTTGCATCTGCAAAATATGACTCTGTCTCAGTGAAAGGATTGATGGTTGCATCCATTTTGACTACTTCACCATCTTTCATATAATTCATGCATTGCTGCAAAGTAGATGGCACCAATCCATTTTCATGAACCCAAGGATGCCCGAGAAACAAGTTGTATGATGTTTTGGCATCTATGACATAAATCAAAGTGTTTGATTTCACGTCGCCAATGTACAATCCTACACGAATCTTCCCTATGGATCATTGTCCTCCTTGATTGAAACCTTGGATCGTTAAGTTACTTTTGGACAATTCATCAATAGAGATCCCGAGTTCTTTCAAAACAACTTTTTGCATAATATTGACTACCGAACCACCATCGATTAGAATGCGATTGAGATGTTGTTCTCGAATAGATCGTAACAAACAAGGGCCGATTATGTAGCTTAGACCCTAACAACTAGTCATCATTTGTGAAGGAAATTGTAGCACAACACGGGGCAACTTTTTCATTAGCTTGATGTTCTTGTGTTATTGATGTGTTACGCTTGCCTTTTCTTTCCTTCGTTTCTTCTATGCTGGAAACAACATATGTTGCACCAATTTGACTCCCGCAAAAGAATTTTTCAGGGAAGAATTCATCCAATGTAATGGGCATTCGAACCTTCTACGATAAAGAACCATTGATATTTTGGCTAGAACAAGGCTTGACGCTTTTTGATGGTTGTAGTTGATTCACTTCACTCCTTGTTGCTCTTGTCTTAGAAAGTTGTATCCTAAGAACTGCTTGATGTCTCCACTTCTTATGAGTAACTAGAGTCCTACCATCAGCTTCATTGTCGTTTATCTCTAGTGAACTTTGAGGGTTTTTCCTTGGAAATTCAACTTCAACAAGTGTGAAACTTCCGAATAGCAAGTAAAAGGTGTTTGGCATAATTTGGGACCTTGAACAGTTCTTTTGATTGGATGCTACACTAGCATGATTCCCCTCCCTTGTTTCATCTATTTCAATGATGATTTTTCCTTCACTTACTAACATCATGATTTTCTCCTTCAAAATGAAGCATTTACTTGTCGGGTGGCCAAGGACACAATGGAACTTGCAGTATCTAGGATCACCAACCTTATTGATTTCTTTAGGCCTCTTTGATTCAGGAAGATCAATAACTTTCTTAGCTAAGATACATCTGAATTTGAAAATGGGTAGACCTTTGCCTCTAACTCTTTCAAGGTTTGACGCCGCCTCTCGTCCTTTGGATACTGACTTGGGGCTTCCTCCTCTTTTAGTTTACTCTTGGTGGTGACCTTTACAGAAGTTGCTTTCACCGCTATAGATTCCTTAGTTTGGATCTTTGAGGTCATACATTTTATGAACTCCTTCTTTTCTTTTGTCAGATCAGCAAAAGGAGATGCCTTCCCATGACTTACGATGCTCAACTCCATGTCATGCGCTCATGTAGAAAGTTCCTCAAGAGTTCGCAGTTTGATTCCTTGTAGTATGTATAGAAGTCCCCAATGCATACCTTGAATGCACATTTTCACAACAGGTATATCAGAAAGACGATATTTGCAGTATAAACTCAGTGATCTCCAACGATTGATGTAATCCACCATCGGCTCATCCTTTCTTTACTTAGTGCAAATTAACTCTATCATGCTTACGGTTTGACAGGTACAGTAAAAACGATTGAGGAATTCCTTGTCAAGTTTCTCCCAATTATCGATGGACTTGTGTTCCATGTCGATATACCAGTCAAATGCATTCCCTTTCAACAAACGAACAAACTGTTTTACCAAAAGGTCACCATGTGTTCCACCATTGCTACAAGTTTCAACAAATTGAGCGATATGTTGCCTTGGGTTCCCTTTGCCATCAAATTGTTGTAGCTTTGGTGTTTGATAGTTTGTTGGCATTGATAGACAATCAATCCATCTAGTATATGGCTTGGAGTAATACAAGGAACTTTGTGGTGTTCCGCCATATTGAGCCTTGATAGTGTTCGTTATCATATCTTGCAACTATTGGACAGATAATGCTGCAACTGAAGCAGATTATTTCTGTCACGACAGGAGTCTACACCCTGGACGTGGTGGACACTCGAGAACAATTGTTGGTCCCCAACGAACCCTTATCCTAGCTGACTACAAAGCGGAAGACTAACTCAAGCATGCAAAAGCTTAAAAATTGAATTTAATTCAAATAGTCAACTTTAAAATAATCTGAACAATATTGAATAGATAACTCTGAATAAAAATAATATATTCAACTTATCATAAATAGGCAACTCAACTCTTTAAAACATTTAACAACATAAATGAACAGACTTCTGAAACTCTACTATTTATCTATGAAGTCTTTACTATTACAAAAGGATATCGAGACAAGACCCACGACATCTCAAAACTACTAACTTTAAGATAAAGGTGAAGTCCTCCGGAATATAAGAAGGCTCACCAAAGCTAACTGGAACATCCCATGACCTCAACAAAATGCAAGTTGATGATCTTGAATACCTGTATCTGCATCATGAAACGATGAAGGCCAAATGGCTCAATACATGGAATGTACGAGCATGTAAGGGGAATTCTAAAGCATAAACAGAAGCTTGAACTTATGGAATAAAAACATACTTACCTCTTCTCAACTCACTCAACTCAACTCGACTCAAAGAAACATAGTTCAACTCAATGATAAGATATTCAACTCAGTGAAATAAGGCTCAACTCAATAATAAGATACTCGACTCTGGGTACTTAACTCTGGACACTCAACTCAATATAAAGCAACAATACATATGCAATATATGGAAAGCTTTTAAACAGTAGAAAGCAACTCAGTTTGTATGCAAGGATACAAGATAAACTCTTCTTGTATATGAAAATACAAAGTAAACTATGTGTATATAAGAATACAAAAATATCTCTGTGGGAGTTTCTCTAATCGAAAACCATCACTATGAGCTATGTGATGACACAACGTCTAGCCTCACGCTTCCTGGGCCGTCCTATACTTTGTCGAGATATATAACCTACTACTAAGTGGATCCACTAGTCCATACTAAAACCATTAAGGAATCATCTAAAAAGTATGACCCTTTCTACCCATGTTGGCTACACTGTTTATGGAGATTTTGAGTTGTTTGAACTCGTCCCCATATCGGTGCACAATACTACTCCCAAAATGTAACTAGCTCATATATTTAAAAACATAATTTTTTTTGTGGTTTGAGATTATTTCTCAAAAACCTTTCGCTGAAAAGAGGTGGTACTCAAACTGCTCAAAACTCTTTTGGGAATCTCAATTTCCTCTCATCTTAAATGTAAAAAACATTTATTCTTAGGAATACTTAGTTCCATATATCATTTTAAAGAAAATGAACTCAACTCTGCACTTTCTCAAAAACATTTCAAAATCATTTTATAATATGATCATTGATGACTCGGGAAGTCATACTGCATAAATATTGATGGTATATCTAGATACCATACTGCTCATACATTTATGGCATACTCGATTGTCATACTAATCATGTTTTAGAAAACTCTTTTCTCAAAACTCATCTTTACCTTCTCAAAACTCGGTTTAAGAACTCAAGGGTTGACTCTAAAAAGCTTTTTAAAATTTATAACTCAAATCATAGGGTTCATGTGGAATTATGGNATTTTAAAGAAAATGAACTCAACTCTGCACTTTCTCAAAAACATTTCAAAATCATTTTATAATAATCATCATTTTATAATATGATCATTGATGACTCGGGAAGTCATACTGCATAAATATTGATGGTATATCTAGCTACCATACTGCTCATACATTTATGGCATACTCGATTGTCATACTAATCATGTTTTAGAAAACTCTTTTCTCAAAACTCATCTTTACCTTCTCAAAACTCAGTTTAAGAACTCAAGGGTTGACTCTAAAAAGCTTTTTAAAATTTATAAATCAAATCATAGGGTTCATATGGAATTATGGGCATGAACAACTCAACTCAAGGGCATCATGGGTAATATGTAGTAGTCCTATAAGTAGGAATATAATCTCAAAAGGATTAGGAACTCAATACTCAAGACTTAGAACTTGAAGATACTACTCCTCTCAAAGATGCTCAACTTATGAAATTCATGCAAAATTTATGGGCATGAACGACTCGACTCAAGGATCAACATAACAATATGGAACTCATGTGTACGAATCTTCTCATACTTCCTCAAAACTTAGTTCAAATCGATAGTTGATCTCAAAGGATTCACAATTGGATTCAAAGACGTTCTTGAACTCTACTCTTAACTCTTTCTTAAACTTCAATTATGAATTCAAGTGTTATGGTTCATGATATGAAGGATCTCGTGATGATAATATAGACTCATGAATACATTCTCCTAATTCTCAGACTCACTTGCTTGAGTCTTGAAACAAGTTATTAGAAGTTGTAGAAGACTCTTCAAAAAGACTCAAAGGGACCTACTTAAAATGTTCGGAAGAAATCTCAAACCTTAAATCTTAACTCTACCTTGAATTTGAATTATGAATTAAAGGTTATGAATTATTTGTAGGTATTTAGAAATAGTTTGGAGTAGGTAGATCAAAAGGGAGTGAAGGTATACTTAAAAGGGACTCAAACGGGATAACCGACAGAAAAGGAGTTGGGGCAGGTGACCCTGGCGTATTCCTGGAACGAGACGCCATCCCCTTAACTTCAGAGGCTTCTTATTGGCGAACTGCAGGTGCATCCATGGCGCGTCGCACCACCATTCTCCCAGACAATTTCGACGATTTTTTCTATTCGTTTTCTGACCTTAATTCGACTAGAATCGAATGGTTTCTTCCCCAATCACTTAGATTCAATTTATCAACATAATTACACTCTAATATACTCAATAAAGACCTAAAAGTACTTACTTTCATCTTAAGAATTCATCAAAACCCCAACAAAACAAGATTTATAATGGAACTTCAAGTACACTTATCAAGAAGTTAAATCTTGCAATCTTTATGGACGAATTCGAATATGAAAATTATGTTTGGCGTGTGGGTGATCGAACCCAACACTATGGAAACTTACATATTTCTTAGGGATCAAACCCATGGCGAAAATTCGCAACAAAACTCAAGAACCTCGACGAACGCCTTGATCCTTTCCTCTTTTCTCCTCTTTTTTCTTCTTTTCTCTTCTTGAACTTTCAAATAAAACCCTAGGCATATATTAGGATTATTAAACTGAACCTTATCAGATTATAACCCTAAAACCTTACTAAAAATGAATTAAATCTAATTGGGTAAGAAAAAGTCCAAAATACCCCTTACTATTTTCAGGTAACTTTCCTTATTTGGACAGCCTGACTTCAAACGGGCATATCTCACTCATCTGACCTCGAAACTTAGCAAACTCGGTGGTGTTGGAAATATAATTCAAAGACCGTTGATTTGATATCCTATGGGCCACCTAACTCATCTTGTATTGAAAGTTATGGTCATTTGAAGTTGACCCAAAATTTAGAACTTAGGAATGACTTGAATGAACTCTCTTTAGTTCTCTTTTTTGAAACTCAAGGTGCTACGTCTAGTGATCTTAATACTTAGGAAATTTTAAATTCCTCGGTAAATTCCTACTCATAATGAAGGATGGTTCGAGTCTTAGCTCAAAAAAATTTCTGGGGTGTTACAATATCTCCCCCTTGGGATCATTCGTCCTCGAATGATGGCTGGACTAGGTATGGAATGAGGATACTCTTATCATATCTACCATACTANAGTGATCTTAATACTTAGGAAATTTTAAATTCCTCAGTAAATTCCTACTCACAATGAAGGATGGTTCGAGTCTTAGCTCAAAAAAATTTCTGGGGTGTTACAATATCTCCCCTTGGGATCATTCGTCCTCGAATGATGGCTGGACTAGGTATGGAACGAGGATACTCTTATCATGTCTACCATACTAACTAGAATTTGCCTGCATTACTATTCAGAACCAACTAAGGGCTCTCATTTAGCTACGATATTTTTCATAGCAAAACCTCATTTTCTTCTCCCTCCTTATTAATAACCTTAGACGGAATCATCTCACCATCATTATGATGATAGGATCATTAACCTTCTCTTTCTAATATCACTCCATTACTAAAAGGACCTATGAAAAGATATCTCCCATACTCTTTGGAACTCATTGCTATCTTATTCTCAAACACTTGACTTGATTTCTAATCTTGTCATCCCCCCCCCATAGGTCTAAAACTTACACTTGAAAGCTATGGACCTATTCCATCATCTCTAACTAGTCTACATCCCCTTTACTATAATACTCGAGATAAGTCTACCTCATGACTACCGAACTCTCCATAAGCAAGTACTAAGGCCTCATTTCTTAATCAGTTCTATAACCTTCTGAACATCATGTACCTCTCAAAATAAATCATAAGCCTAACTTAGATCTACCACATCATGAATACTCCATGCTTTTATTCAACACATATCTCTAACACGATGACACATCGACATCAACTCTATTTTGGTTAAAATATATTCTATCCCATCATGTCTAGTAACTATTCCTCTTCCTTCTATCGAGAACTCTCTACAACATTATTATTCCATCTTTCACTCATAAAGGAACTCATCACGTATAACTGACTAGGTGCAGGATTGCAATAACATAATCTTCCCCAACACTATCTGCATACTTTCCTCTAACTCTGGGAACTTTCACTACTAATGCTCATAATTTCGTAACTCATGCTAACTTTTTGGATGAGAATACTACCCAAGCTCTAAACATACTTCCTCATAATGATTTCAACTGAAACGGGGCTTAGAGAAGAGAGTACAACTCACTTTTATCTCAAATTCATGATTCACATGAATATGAGTGCATTTTCTCAAACTCAACACTTAACTCACTCCCATGCTTCTCTCAAGCCCCTCTGGAGTCTCATGGCTTCCTCAAGATTTTGCTAAGAGCAACTCATCGATAAATAATTGACTTTACTTTTCAACCACCTCTAGTATGAGGGGTAGTCGAATGGATATGAAAATGCAGTTAGAATAAATCTCTATGAGATAGCTCTATTGCACAATTTAGAGTATAAAAGAAGGGAAACTTTCCTAAAATGTCTGTAGTTCCTCATTTATAGAAGTGAGGCCCTCACAACCATAAATAATATCCTACTGACTGACTTCATAGACACCCTAGGACACTTGAACTCTAAGCTCTGATACAAAGTTTATCACGACCCGAGTCTACAATGTGGACGTGATCGACACTCAAGAACCATTGCTAGTCCCCAAGCGAACCCTCATCCTGGCTGACTACAAGCGGAAGACTAAATCAAGCACGCAAAAGCATAAAAAATGAATTCAATTCAAATACTCAACTTTAAAATAATCTGAACAATATTGAATAGATAATTCTAAATAAAAATAATATATTCAACTCGTCATAAATAGGAAACTTAAGTCTTTAAAACATTTAACAAAATAAATGAACAGACTTCTGAAACTCTACTGTCTATCTATGAAGCCTCTACAATTATAGAAGGATATCAGGAAAAAACCTATGAAATCTCAAAACTACTAATTGTAAGATAAAGGTGAAGTCCTCTAAAGTATAAAAAGGCACACCAAAGCTGACTGGAACATGTCATGACCTCACCAAAATGTCTGTTAATGATCCTGAATACTTGTATCTGTATCATGAAATGATGCGGGCCAAATGGCTCAGTAAATGGAATGTACGAGCACGTAAGGGGAATTCTAAAGCATAAACATAAGCTTGAACAGTTTGAATAGAAACATACTTACATCTTCTCAAGTCACTCAACTCAACTTAAGTCAAAGAAACATAGTTCAACTCAATGATAAGATATTCAACTCAGTGAAATAAGGCTCAACTCGATAATAAGATACTCGACTCTAAGTACTCAACTCAATATAAAGCAACTATACATATGCAATATATAGAAAGCCTTTAAACAACAGAAAGCAACTCAGTTTGTATAGAAGGATACAAGATAAAATCTGCTTGTATATGAAAATACAAAGTAAACTATGTGTCTATAAGAATACAAAATATCTATGTGGGAGTTTCTCTAACTGATAACCATTACTATGAGCTATGTGATGATACAACATCTTGCCTCACGCTGCCAGGGCCGCCCTACACTTTGACGGGGTATAGAACCTACTACTAAGTGGATCCACTAGTCTATGCTAAAAGCATTAAGGAATCATCTGAAAAGTACGACCCTTTCTACCCATGTTGGCTACACGGTTTATGGAGACTTTGAGTTATCTGAACTCGTCCCCATATCGGTGCTCAATACTACTCCCAAAATGTAACTAGCTCATATGTTTATTTCTGTGGTTTGAGATTATTACTCAAAAATCTTTCTCTGAAAAGAGATGAAACTCAAACTGCTCAAAACTCTTTTGGAAATCTCAATTTCCTCTCATCTTAAATGTGAAAACATTTATTATTGGGAATACTTAGTTCCCATATATCATTTTAAAGAAAATGAACTCAACTCTGCACTTTCTCAAAAAACATTTCAAAATCATATTATAATATGATCATTGATGACTTGGGAAGTCATACTGCATAAACATTGATGGTATATCTAGATACCATACTGCTCATACATTGATGGCATACTCGATTGTCATACTAATTATGTTTTAGAAAACTCTTTTCTCAAAACTCAGTTTAAGAACTCAAGGGTTGACTTTAAAAAGCTTTTTAAAATTTATAACTCAAATCATAGGGTCCATGTGGAATTATGGGCATGAACAACTCAATTCAAGGGCTTCATGGTTAACAGGTAGTAGTCCCATAAGTAGGGATATAATCTCAAAAGGATTAGGAACTCCATACTCAAGATTTAGAACTTGAAGATACTACTCCTCTCAAAGATGCTGAACTTATGAAGTTCATGCGGAATTTATGGGCATGAACGACTCAACTCAAGGGTCCACATAACAATATAGAACTCGTGTATACGTCTCTTCTCATACTCATACTTACTTCCTCAATACTTAGTTCAAATCGATAGATGATCTCAAAGGATTCATAATTGGACTCACAGACTTTCTTGAACTCTACTCTTAACTCTCTCTTGAACTTCAATTATGAATTCAAGAGTTATGGTTCATGATATGAAGGATCTCGTGATGATAATGTAGACTCATGAATACATTCTCCTATTTCTCATATTCACTTGCTCGAGTCTTGAAACAAGTTATTAGAAGTTGTAGAAGACTCCTCAAAAAGACTCAAAGGGACCTTCTCAAAATTTCGAAAGAACTCTCAAAACTTAACTCTTAACTCTACCTTGAATTGGAATTTGAATTATGAATTCAAGGTTATGAATGAAATAATTTGAGAAAATTCTCCAAAGAACATTGTATGCAAGATTTCCCCTAGGTGTTGTAGTTACGACCATCACATGAGAGTTGTTGTTTTTCATCGTCTCCAAAGAAGTGAAGTATTCAGATCTAGCTAGCCCACTATTCTTGAACTTACGCCATGTAATTGGGAGAACCTGACTGAGATCAGCAGGCACGACACCAGTAAAGTCTTTGTATGAAAAATCACCACTCTTTCTGAAGGCCATCACAGTAGTTGACTTTGTAGTTTCTGGTTTGCAAGAGAAAGAGATGAAGAGCAGAATCGATCCCACTGGGTGTGCCAAATTTGTTCGCAACAAATTTTCTTAAGCACTGAAAACTGACAGCAAGAAAAATAAATAAAAGAAAAATGTAATTTTTATTGATGAATCGTTGTGAGTACAATTTTGTTGTTCTCTTGATTCTTCTCTCCTAAGCTTCTCCAAGATTTGTGGGCCTTCAGTAGCGTGCTTCTGGAATTGTTGGATGATGTAGACCTCATTTAGATGTTGATCTTCGGGAACGTCGGAAAGTGCTTCGTCGTTTCAAGTTGATCTTCAAGAAGAACTCCATTGACCACTCCTTTGAAGAGCTATGTAGTTGATGTTGAAGCTTTATCCAACTGCCGAATGCTTGTTGAAGAGTTTTCTTGATCATCTTGAATGTCATGTCTATCCCCTATTTATAGTTGTAGGGAGTGGACAAGGTTTCTTGTGATTGGCCAAAGGACGTCATTTTGACACTTGGCGGATTGTGATTGGTTCTTGCATTTGACTGGGACTACCACCTCATTTGGACACGTGGCGTCACCTTGTTGGTCTTGGATGCCTAGTCACTGTGACATGTGGCATGGGTTTGGGCTTCAAGGTGAAATGGACCTTGGATATGAATTTAATAAAATGAATTTATTTATTTGGTAAGCCAAAATTAATCATTCAGCCCAAATGAGCATGGATTTAATTCATAATTTGTATGAATTTTAATCCAATAAAATTTATTTGTCTACAGAGACAGATTAATATAATTCGATTCATGGGAGGTAATACTAATAAAAAAATCACGCATCAATATGCCACAAGAAATAAAATATTCATTCAACTCAATGATAGGAGAGTTACAAACAAATATATTAAATACTCATCGCTTATCTAGTTAGAAACCGATAATAATTCCTTCTAATATAAGGTACATGTACAATGCATTTTTTGAATTAATATCTTATCTCTACCAAAAGAAAAACTTAAGTAGTACTAAGTGGGTGTGCAAAGTCTATTGAGAATATGAGATATAATACATTAATTAGATCATAATATTTCGAATAATCCTAAATAGCAAAATTCAAGGCTGATTTATACATATAAATCCATGCATCTCGAATAGCCAATCGATGGATTGGAGAACTACCCGTGCAATACACATGTACAATGACCGATTATTCACTCCATAAACCTATATAGACCTAACTCAGATGAAGAGTCGATTGTTAGTTTAAGTCAAGTGAAAATCTTCTAGTTACATTGATCCAATCATATATTACTCAATTTAGGAGAGTTGGTACATATTATCAAAACTAGACGATTAAATACATAGTGACTTGTATAAATTTCATCCAATAGGGAGGAAGGTCTAAGCCAACACATAAAACTAATACTTCACTACTATTCAATCTTGGTAATCAAGGGAGGGATGCCTAGAACCAAATAGGACCAAAAACTCATATAACGATCCAACAAAATTCTCACTAGGTCGTTTTTATGAATCTACCAAATTTCAGATCAATCAGAGTCCTCCTTTTTTTTCGAAATTCCAAAACTATGATAAATTTGGTTGAAAATGTTATATGATCAAACTAGAATTTAAAATTTTTTTGTTCGAAAATTCTTATCACATAACACATAATCATTTGTGAAATAGATATACAAATCAAGAACAAAGAACAAAATTCTAAAAACTATTTACTTTATCTGAATACTATTTTCCAAAAAAAAAAAAACACAGCATGTTTATGCATACATTGAATATTAAAATTCAAAACACACCTATAGATATCCATGCATCTTGAATTATATATTAACGGTATCCCTTTTCTTTTCTGTACAATGTCGACTAAATATTACAACATATTTATGTTCATAATTGTACGGCACATATATAAATATATATATGTTGGGTTATATATTTAGATGCAAGCACAACTCTTGATGCCAATTGGTGGAAAAACTATATGCAAAGCAGAAGCATATTACAATCTTACTGCTTACATGAATAATAGATAACCAAATCGTTTATGCTAGTACACATAAACTTGCTAAAATTTAATTCAAGAATTACATCTTGAAGCGTGAGCAAATACCTTCAAGAGAATCCCCAAGTTAGACAAACCTTCAAGCGAATCCATAAGATAAACAACAACTATGGTCTTCTACAGTGATCCCAAGTTCACATCCGAACTCTCTCAATACTTGGGTGGCCAAGTATCGTATAAAAAACTAATCTCTCTTTTCTAGGTTAGGAGAATCCCTACTTATAGAGATTACTTCCCAATCCAAAAAGGAGAAGAAAATAAAAACCAACGTTAATTCTTGAAAAATTAAATCATACGTTATTCTTCCCTCTTTTCCTTAGAAATAGGATTCTCAGTTCTAGTTAAATATGGACACTGTAGGGACCACATAATTAATTACTGAGGCTTCCTATTATGGAAATAATTCCAAATAATTAATTTCAATTATTCTTACCATGATAAATTACAAATCATTACACTAGAAATTTGTAATTGCACTCCTATATTTATATTTTGAAATTCCCCATTAAACACTTATGTAATTCCCCATGTTAAGATTACATATACTAATCAATAAATTAAATTACTGACGAATTTAATTTAATGATTAATTTTCTTTAGAGCACTACTTAACTTATTTCATGTGTCAGATCATAAATCCACTTGCAAGGTTTGACACGATGAAAACTTATAAGCTTCTCAAAAAGGCATATCAATCAATCTCTATAACGATACATGGATTCCATCAACTAACTTATTATTTCACCAATATATATTATTATCATCCAATCTACCAGGCATATTGAACCATCTCAAAATCTCACCTTTTAATAAATCAAAACGATAATTAATACATACAAATCATAATAGTTATATCAGTATTAAGAATATAAGTACATTTAATAGTTTAGAGAATATGTTTTTGTCAGTCAATCTAAAACAACTATCTCTACTCGGTCACATTCAATACATAAAAAATGCACTAGCACAGGAAGTTGGAACTATACCGTTCCCATAATCAAGATAAATTATACTCCCTCCGTCCCATTTTATGTGGCAATATTTGTCCGGGCATGGAGTTTAAGAAATAAATGAAGACTTTGAAATGTTTACCAAATTGCTCTTTAAAAAGTAGACTCATTTTTCTCTCTCCTCATAAATATATTGGAGTATTATTTTAAAATTAAGTGGGACCAACAAGGATAAAAGAGGAATTGTACCTTTAAATACTTACCATATAAGAAAATGTGACATTCTTTTTGGGACTGACCAAAATGGAAATGGTGCCACATAAAATGGGATAGAAGGAGTATATAATCTTGTGCTACAATTGTACTGATGACATATCCAATTTTCGTCCTAGATTGTGACCAAAATTTTTTATACTTATAAGAACCGATGATTTAATCCTCTCTGTATAAGCTAAAACTCTATACACTAAATCATCTACTATATAAGTAAATAGACACCATAAACGAATATATGATCTATTAAAACTGAATATATATTTATTCTATAATAAATATTATATCTAAACATATGGTTAGTAGTATATATCCAACACCCAGGTCCTTATGAGTGGTCCTGTAAAGGTTCTGGAAGAAAAGTACCCAGACGACATATCACCAAAAAATTTATGGGTTAATACACACGTAAAATTGAGAAATTTATCTAATTCCTGTTGAGTGACCCATATATGCTAAAAATAAGTGGCGCGGATCAGGGTGAGGCTAGAAGAGTTTTTCCCCGATTCCTTGCAAATGGTTCTGTAATGTTTCTGAAAAATAAGTGTTCGGAAAACATATCACCAAAAAGATCCATGTGCTAACACATACAAAAAACAAAGAAAATGGCCTAACTTTTGTTGAGCGGCCCTTATATGCAAAAAAAAAGTGGTGTGGATCATAGTGAGGATATATTAATTGTTCCCCAGGTCGTTACAAATGGTTCTGCAAAGGTTCTGGAACAAAGTTCCTGAAAGTCATATCACATAAAATCCATGCATTAACACATATGAAAAGCTGAGAAAATTGTTTAATGCTGGTTGAGTGACCCCTAAATGCTAAAAAAGTGGAATGGATCAATGTGAGACTATAATAATTGTTTCACATGTCCTTACGGATGGTTCTGTGAAGGTTTTGGAAAAAAGCCCGAAAGACGTATCACCAAATAATGTATGGGTTAACACACACGAAAAACTATGAAAAATCACCTAATTCATCTTGAGTGCCCCCTTCATGCTAAAAAATGTCGCGTGGATCATGGTGAGGCTAAATGAATTGTTCTTCGGGTCCTTATGGATAAAAAGGTTAAAGGTTCTAGAAAAAAGGTTCTTGGAAGCCATATCACCAAAAAATCCATGGGCTTACGCACATGTAAAACTGAGAGAATCGCCTAATTCCTATTGAGAGGCCCCTAAATACTAAAATAATGGTGTAGATCATGGTGAGATTATAGGAAATGTTCTCAGAGTCCATACAGATGGTTCTGTAAAGGTTCTGTAAAAAAGTGACTGGAAGTCATATCACCAAAAAATCTATGGGCTAACACACACGTACAACTAATAAAATCGCTTAATTACTTTTGAGTGACCCTAAATACTACAAAAATTACGTGGATCATAGTGAGGCTATATGATTTGTTCCCTAGGTCCTTACGGGTGGTTCCGTTAAGGTTCTGGAAGAAAAGTTCCCAAAACACATATCACTAAAAAATTAATGGGCTAATAATATGTGGCCCTTCAATGCTAAAAAAATGTGGTGTGGATCATGGTGAGGCTTTATAAATTTTGTCTTAAGTCGTTACGCATGGTTCTATAAAGGATTTGGAAAAAAGTGTCTGAAAGTCATATCACCAAAAAATTCATGGGCTAACACACACGAAAAACTGAGAAAATTTTCTAGTTCCTGTTAAGTGGCACCTAAATGCTAACAAAATGGCATGGATTATGGCGAGGATGTAGGAAGTATTCCTCAGGTGCTTATGGATGGTTCTATACATATTTTGAAAAAAATAATCTGGAAGCCATATCACCAAGAAATATATGGGCTAACACATGTGAAAATTTCAGAAAATCATCTTATTCATGCTGAGTGGCCCCTAAATGCGAAAAAAGTGGTGTGGATCACGGTGAGGTTACACAAATTGTTTCCCAAGTCCTTACGAATGATATTGTAAATGTTAGAAAAAAATTCCTAGAAGTCATATCATTAATAAATTCATAGGCTAACACACGAAAAACTGAAAAAATCGCCTAATTCTTGTTGAGTGGCCCCAAAATGCTAAAAAAAAGTGGTGTGAATCATGGTGAGACTATATAAAAATTGTTCCTCTAGTCCTTATGGATTGTTTTGTAAATGATTTGGAAAAAAACTGTCCAAAAGTCATATCACCAAAAAATTCATGGGTTAACACACACAAAAAAAGACTTAAAAAATTGACTAATTCTTGTTGAGTGGCACCTAAATGCTAAAAAAAATGGCATGAATCATGGTGAAACTATAGGAATTGTTCCCACGTCTTTATGGATGGTTTCTTCAAAGGTTTTGAAAAATAAGCATATCTCCAAAAAGTGTATATATATACTACACCACTTGTTACGTTCTTTTCGATGTTTATTTTATTGCTCATCAAGGCAGAGTTATCGAAACAATCTTTCAATCTCTACCATCTGCGGTCGGTATATTCAAACCTACTATGTGAGACTACTGATGAAGGAGGTTGTTGTAATTTTTGGGTTTCCTTTTCCTAAAAAATAAAATCGGAGATTTTGATAAATAATTTATTCTTGTCATTTCCCGATTTTGAATTTTTGTTTTTTTTCATTCTTTCCAATGTTTTTTAAAAGATTAATTAGAATGTAACTTTTTGGAGGTTCATTATTATTATTATTGTAACACCCCGCTACTAGAAAGACTTAGAATTAGAAAGTGTCATTTTTGGAAAGAATGAAAATTTGGAAATCTAACAAAAATTAAGTTAAGTATGAGTTTTGGGTCAACCTCAAACGACCATAACTCCTAGCTCAGGATGATTTAGGGGTGATAAAAGATATAGTATTTGAATTATCTTTCCAATTCCGCCAATTTTGCATGATTTCGAGTTCGTATGAGGGAGATATGCCCATTTGAAGTTGGGTTGTCTAGATAAGGAAAGTCATAACCGGATTTTAGAAGGGTACTTTGGTCTTTTCACTACCCTATTAATTAATTTTATTTTTGGTAATTAATTTGGGGTCTAAACTGATTTGCTTCAGTTTACGCTTCATCAAAAAGAGTTAGGGTTTTGAGAGAAGAGAAAATAAGAGAAGAAGCAAGGATTCGTCGATTTCTTGAAGAATTGAGTGTGGATTTCGCCAAGGATTTAATCCTACGAGGTATGTGAGTTCACATAGCGTTGTGTTTGTTCATCCACACGCCAAACATGTTTATTTCAGTATGATTTTCGTCCTAAAAGATTGAGACTTTGATGTTCTTGAGTGGTATTCTTGAATTGCTTTCGTTCTTGAATTTGGGATGAGATTGAGGCGTTCTTGAGACTTTAAGGTCGATTTTAGAGTTGTGTTTGATTAGATTCTTGTATACATATGCTGGGTATCTGAATCTAAAGAGGAATTGAGAAAATAATCGAGTTTAGGCAAATTGGGGTTAGAAAACGAAGAAGGAACAAGTCGGGCAAATCTGGGTACCAGGTCCGCAGCCTCCGGATTGACCAAATTATTCTCCGCGTCGCGGAGTGGTCACGGACCGTTCTTGCTCAAAAATTATTTTGCGACCAAATAATTAAATGCATCTCCACGTCGCGGACTTGCTTCCAGGCAGTGATTTCTTGATCGTTTGTCATGTTTAACTATCTAAAAACAATCCTAAACATCATGAGATCTTTTCTATCACAAATCATAATCCTTGAATCCATAATTCAATTCAAGGAAAGTTAAGAGTCAAGTCAAGAGAAGTTCTTAGAGTCTTCCAAAAGTCTTTTACAAACGTTTCAACTTTGTTTTAAGACTTGAGTTTTGAGTAAAGAGTAAAAGGTTTGAAGTTCATTTCTTCAAAAGAGTATATCGGGACTATGTATTCCCAAAGAGTTTAAAATGTTTTCACATTTAAATAAGTAAACTTTGATTTCCAAAAGAGCCTTTGAGCTAGTTTTCAGTTAAAGAATAAATGTTTTCACAATTAAGCAAAAGAGGAAACTTTGATTTCCAAGAGGAGCCTTTGAGTTAAGTTTTGAGCAATTATCTCAAACCACAGAAAGAATTATGCTTTTAAACATAAGAGCTAGTATAATATTTTGGGAGTAGTATTGAGCACAGATATGTGGGAGAGTTCAGACAACTCCCAGCTCCCATAAACCATGCAGCCATCATAGGTAGAAAAGGGTTATACTTTTTAGATAATTTCTTAGTGCTTTTTAGCATAGACTAGTGGATCCACTTAGTAGTAAGGTTCTATGCCCTTGGCAAGGTATAGGACAGCCCTGGCAGCGTGAGGCAAAATGTTGTATCATCACAATAACTCTTAAGTGATGGTTGTCGGTTAAAGAAACTCCCACAACAGTATTTTGAATTCTTATTTACACAGAGTTATTGTATTTTTATATACATTCAGAGTTTATATTGTATCTTTGCATACATTCAAAGTTACTATTGTATTTCTAAATACATAGAGTTGTTAATCATGTTTTAAAAGATTTTCTTTATATTGCATTTATTTTATTGCTTTATATTGAAATGAGTTAAGTTGAGTTGAGTTGAGCTCAGGTATGTTCTTTCAGTTCTTTTCAAGCTTCTGTCTTGTTTTAGAATTCCCCACGCATGCTTGTACATTCAATGTACTGATGTCAGTTGGCCTGCATCTTATTATGATGCAGATTCAGGTAATCTGGATCAGCATCCAACACATGGTTGATCCAGTTGAGCTTCAGAGTTGTTGGTGAGCCTACTTGCTTCCAGAAGATTCCCTTTTTTTATTACTTTACCATTTTAGTTCATTAGGATGTTGGGGGTCTTGTTCCGACATCCATCTCAGTCTTAGAGGCTTCATAGATAGACAGTCAATTAGTTATTTGTCTTTACCTTGTTATTGGCTTATGTTCAGATTTGAGTTGTCACTTTGGCTAAGTTAAATGTTTATTTTTAAAACATTATGAGTTTAGTTTGAGACAGTTGATTATCTTGAATTTGAGTTCTTTTCTTAATGCTTAAAGTCTTCTGTTGAGTAAGTGAGCCAGGCCAAGGGTTTGCTTGGGGCTAGCAATGGTTCTCGAGTGCCAGTTTCGCCTTGGGTGTAGGCTCGGGGCGTGACAAACTTGGTATCAGAGCTCAGAGTTCAAGAGTCCTAAGGAGTCTATGAAGTCGTGTCTGTAGAGTCCTAGTTATCGGTGTGAAGCGCGCCACATCTATAATTAGGAGGCTGCAACATTTAGGAAATTCCTTCACTTCTTTCATACTCATTTTGTGCGTTAGAGTTTTATCTCTAAAAAGTTTCTTTCTAACTCATGCTTGCATGTAACCGATTGTGAGTTGGACTGTCTTGAGAGTGCTTTGATGGGGTGTTTCTTTTCCCGTGAGCTAAGAGAAACAAAGAGTTGGGTTGCCTCATCTGTCAAGTAAGTAAAGTAAGGCAGCCATGCTAGTAGGTGACATGGGCATAGCAAGGCTGATGATCCATGTGTAACAAGTTGAGGAGTACAAGCTTATGGATAGGGAATAATTTAAGAAGAAGAGAGTTAAGACATCACGGGATGAATTCGGGCAACAAAAGAGTATTGTGAACCGGTCTTCTTTCCAACATAAGCAGAAGGGACCTGCTCCATTATCTGCTAGTGCACCTTCACCCAAAAACAAAGGTGAGTACAATAATCAAAATTTCAGAGCTAAACCTGCCTATTCTAATAAGTTGATTTGTTTTTTTTTAGAATTCAGAATCCTTAAATTTAGAATGATAGCTCCGCCTCTACCACCATAGTGACATAAGTGCTCTTGTCAAGACCATATAAAACTAGTAGTGTTTCTGTACTGCTTCTTGCCACATTATGGTTTTAATTAACTCGGGTACAAATCGTTCAAATTTTTAAATATAAAAAATATATATTTGAAAATTACACGAAAAATATTGCAAGTCGATATAGCGATTGATTCAAAACATTTTGATTTTTTTGGGAGAAAACTATAGTCAAAGAAAATATTATTTGACTCCCCAAATACTAACACATCCACAATAAAATGAGACAAAAGAAGTATATAACTTTATCCATTCCACTTTATGAATACGATTTTCATGCTTTTTCAATAAAACTTACTTACTGGAAGCTAAAAAAAAAAGATATATGTCACTATAATTAACAATTCAAAATAATTTAAGTGGAGAATAATATATACCTGATTTTTAGCGAGGGGGCAACATCTAAATCCATATTGCATTCTAGACAAACATCCCATTTTTCTTTTGATATCTTCCTCGTTATGCACTTCTTGCAAACTGTTAAAAAATTATTAAACATAAATTAATCAAATTTCATTAAAAAAAACCAATAAAAAATAAAGAAATTTGTCATGTAATGAATTAAAAATAAAAGTGACAAGAGAGAAAAAAGAAAAGAAAAATGTTGAACCATATATATTGAAACAAATTGGTCACACAAGAAAGTTAATAAATAAATAAATAAATTGTTTAATCAAGAAACATGATATATACTAAGTTCATGTATAAAAGACATGGATCACATAAATCTTGAAAATGACACAAATTCTATTGGAAAAATCATTTGAAAGAACGATAACAAAAAATATATATTTAAAATCAAGATCATTAATTCACAAGGGCAAATGATTTATCAAAAACACTAATATCAAAAAAGAAATCCCCAAAAGCAAAAGATCAAATTTTAAATTAAAATAAAAATAATGAAAAGAATATTAAAAAATCTCACAAATTCAAGATCATGAAATCACAAATACAAATTATTTATCAACATCACTCAAACAGAAAATGAACCCCCAAATAACTAGCTCTCGGCGTTCTCTAGACGATTTAGAGTTGTTTTTCCAACTCTTGTAATGACATTTATATAGACAGAGTTAGGGTTTAGGCTTACATTAACTAATGAGTCAACTCATTTAGCTAGCACCCCTTAAGGGTATATTAGGCCCAAAAGATATTGTTTTGAAAAACTTTATCAGATTTTGACCTCATGTATATATCCCGAGATATATTATCTGGACATCAAAATCTGATAAAGTTTTTCAAAAAAATATCTTTTGGGTCTAATATACCCATAAGGAGTGCTAGCTAAATGCGTTGGCCCATTAGTTAATGTAACCCTAAACCCTCACTCAGTCTATATAAACGTCATTACAAGAGTTGGAAAAACAACTCTAAATCGTCCATAGAACGGCGAGAGCTAGTTATTTGGGGGTTCATTTTTTGTTTGAGTGATGTTGATAAATAATTTGTATTTGTGATTTCATGATCTTGAATTTGTGAGTTTTTCAATATTATTTTCATTGTTTTTATTTTAGTTTAAAATTTGATCTTTTGTTTTTGGGGATTTCTTTTTTGATATTAGTGATTTTGATAAATCATTTGCCCTTGTGAATTCATGATCTTGATTTTTAATTTTTTTTTTTGTTTGTTATCGTTCTTTCCAATGATTTTTCCAATAGAATTTGTGTCATTTTCAAGGTTTGTGTGATCCATGTCTTTTATACATGAACTTAGTATATATCATGTTTCTTGATTAAGTAGTTTATTTATTTATTTATTAACTTTCTTGGGTGATCAATTTGTTTCAATATGGTTCAACATTTTTTTTCTCTTGTCACTTTTTATTTTTAATTCATTACATGACAAATTCCTTTATTTTTTTATGGTTTTTTCTATGAGATTTGATTAATTTATGTTTAATATTTTTTAACAGTTTGCAAGAAGTGCATAACAAGAAAGATATCAAAAGAAAAATGGGATTCTTGTCCAGAATGCAATATGGATTTAGGTGTTGCCCCCTTGCAGAAAATCAGGTATATATTATTCTCCACTTGAAATATTTTGAATTGTTAATTATAGTGACGTATATCTTTTTTTTTAGCTTCCAATAAGTACTTCGCACCAAAAATGGTATCAGAGCTATGGATAATAAGAAATATAAGAAGCAACATACTAGTAGAAAGATAAGAAAATTAAGAAGAAAATTAAACAAATTATATCCGGAATATAAACAACTCAATATCACAAAAACCGATAACGATAAATTAAACCAATTAATAGATAATATATCTAAAATAGAATATAATGGTATGAAATAGACCTACATGATTTAGACCTCGAAAGAATAGAATGGTATGATTTAGAAATAAATTCAGATTAAAATGAACTACAAATATTTACCATATTGGATAGAATCTATGGAAGATATAAAACTATTAAAACAATTAATGGAGGAAAATTTATATATGTACCAAAGAACCCAAGATATGTTATATCTAGAATATATCATAAATAATATTAATGAAATATTCAGATTAAAACAACTATCGGAAGAATATTACAATAAATATTATTATATTTTATCATGAATTTCGTACCTAATATTAAAGAAATATCAAGATAAGACACTTAGCAAAAGAATAGTATAATAAAATCTTTAAAATAAATTACTCACCTACCACACTACCACTTCCATGAATTCCTCAACTATCAGTTCCGCACCGAAAAATGGTATCAGAGCTATGGATGAAAAGAAATATAAGAAGAAACATACTAGTAGAAAGTTAAGAAAAATAAGAAGAAAATTAAACAAATTATATCCGGAGTATAAACAATTCAATATCACAAAAATTGATAACGAAAAATTAAATAAATTAATAGATAATATATCTAAAATAGAATATAAATATATTCAATATTTAAAAATATAATGAATGACGAGAATAACGAATATAGACAAAAACTTACTGAAATAATTATAGCAAAAAGACAAGAATTAGCACATAGGCAAAGTAGACTTAGCAATAATATATTCGCAGGAACTTGTAAAAAATCTATAGTAGCACAAAGGAAAACTATTTTATATCTACAAATACAGATACAAAGTTTAGAATATAAACTTCAACACAATCTTTAAATGAATAAGGAAGAATATGCCATAGACGAAAAAATATATGAAAATTATGACGGATTAAAAATAAAGATAATATTTTCTAATCTAGGAAGAAGATACAAGAAAATAGGCGACAATATAAGTTTAATCTTAGAAAAAGAAACGGTAAAACTAGAAGATAATTTAACTGTTATGATAAGAATAACAAAAGAAAATGAAGAAATAGATAGAAAAACGGAAATTGAAAAAATAAAACAACAAGCAAAAAAGAAAGTACAACAATTAGAAGAATTAAAAAAATACTAAAATAATAGAACTAGAAAAAGAGTTGGCAATGTTAAAAGAAATGTATGAAATGAAACAAAAAGAAAAAGAACAAAAAGCAAAATTAGCAAATGAGATAAATAAATTTTAAAAAAAAATTGCAATTAGAAGATGAATTAGAAGAAAAAGAAGAACATAACCAAAATAATCTACCCGAAATAAGAATTGATGAAATAAATGACAATGATCTAGATGAACAACATTCGGAAACAAGCGAAACATATACGGAACTTTTAGCAAACATAGATAATACATTGAATTTAGAAATAAATACAGGAGACGTAGACATGGATGAAAAACCTAGTACATCAGGAGTAAAAAACCCAAAAAATTTAAATCCAAAATATTATAATGAAAACTATGGACAATATGATAGAGAAAAAACTATATGGGATAAAAGATTAAATAAAAAATGGACGCCTAAACCAATAACTGAACAACATAATTTTTTAGATTTAGACTGTGTAGCAGATATAAATAAAACAATCCAATTATGGATGAGATATATATCAAAACAATTAATAGATAACAAAATAATAATGACAGAAACACCAGGATATATAGAAAGAACACTTACAAGAACAATAAAATTATGGATACAAAATTTATCAGATGAAAGTTTACAAACTCTAAGAAGTAATAAAAAATTTGATAGTGAAATAGCTACTACAACTATTGAAATATTATATAAATACGAAATAGCTATAAGAAACGAATTTAGTAGTATGACAACAGAAGTAGAAGAACAAAATAAAGAAAAAATCATAAACCAGAATCTAATGACAAAGTTAGCAATATGTAATATGTGTTATATAGATGAATATACATGTGCATTCAGAGAATATTATTATAAAGGAACATATAGCACATAAGAAAGTAAGGAAATAAGAAAATTATATTTTACAAAACTACCAGAACCTTTTAATTCAAAAGTAATAAAAAGTTGGAATGAAGCAGGATTAACAGATACCTTAAGAGCTAGAATAAAATTCTTACAACGATGGTTTATAGAACTATGTGAAAACATAAAGAAGAAATAAAAATGAAAAAAATACTAATAAAAAACTTAGCATGTTGCAAAAATAAAACGGCACCCCAATTTGGTTGTACGGACAAATACTATAAAAAGAGATATAACAAAAAATATAGATCGAAATATAAATATAAAAAACAAAGAAGAAGATACTATGTAAAAACTACAAAACCAAAAGACCATATAGACCAAAAAGAAAACTAATGGAATGTACTTGTTATAATTGTGGAAAATTAGGACATATAGCTAGAGATTGTAAATTACCTAAAAATGCAAAGAAAAAACAAATATCAGAAATAATAATAGACGATGAAAAATATACGCAGATAGAGTACATAAATTATGAATTAGAAGCAATGATAGTATATATGAATTATCGGAAAATGAAATAGAAAATAATTCAGTAACAGAATCAGATAATGAATACTATATATATGACTGAAACAGACATACAAATAATAACTAAAGAAAATCATCAAGATGAAGAATCTTTAGAACAAAAAATAATATTTGACAATAGCATATTTGAACAAATAAAAGGAAAAGAATTAGACCTAAGCGTAGAAAAAATATTCGAAATAGCAACAATAAGAAATTGGTTTAAACGACAAAAAGAAGAGTATTATGTAGTAAGTCAAAGAGAACATATCATAGATTGTAAATACACCAAAGGAAAGGCTAAAAATAACAATAATAAATAAATGAATAATAAATAAAGAAATACAAGATATTAAGGCTAAAAATCCAATTAAATATGTACATTTAGGAGGAACAGAAATACTAATAAAAGCATGTTTTAGAGAAGGAATAGATACACCCATAGAAATATACTTAGCGGATGATAGAATTATACAACCCATAGAAAAAAATATAATAAGTGCAGTAAAAGGTAACCGCATATACCAAAAATTTAAATTTATAATAAGTGCTAACTACTCGGTAGCAATAAATGACAGAAACATAGATAAATCACTAGTATTATATTGAAGAATGTCAGGGATAGAATTAGCTCTAGGAAGTAAAATATTTATAGCTAGATGTAAAAACTTATATGTTTTAACAACAAAACATAAAATAACAGCAAAAAATAAAATAAAAAAAATAAAAATAGAAGATCCTTTTGAAAGGATAGTTACAGTCATAGATAATAATGATTATAGTTATAATGAGATTGATATAGAAGAAGATTTAGAAATAGTAAAAGAAAGATTAATCATATCAAAAAGAATAAATTGTGAAATACCACAAATTTCATCAAAAATGAGTACCTCAAGAAGAATAGATAAAACTCCACAAAAATCAATGGAAGAAGAAATAAAACCATATCATTACTACATAACGGGAGTAATGGAACAACGAAAATATTTAATATTAATAAATACAGGACACAAAAACTATATTACAAGATTAGTAACGGAAGATGAAATAATAACTACTGAACAATCATGCCCCGAACTACCAAAAGCATTAATATATACCGAAGAAACTACAGAAAAGAAAATAATCATCGGAGGAGTACCAATAGTAATAAAATTTAAAATATACCAAGGAAATGAAAATATCACTTTAGAAATAAAATGGTTAGAACAAGTAAAACCATATAATTTAGAAGACAAGCAGTTAACAATAAATCATAATAATAAAAAGATAATAATAAAAAGAACTTTCTTATGATAAAAACATGAAAATATATATACTTACAAAGATAATAATAGAGGGATATTACGACAGATATTATACACCAATGATAGATACGGGAGCAGAAGCAAATATATATAAATACAATTGTTTACCAGAAGATAAATGGAAAAAATTAAAAACACCGATAGTAGTAACAGGATTTAATAATGAAGGAAGCATGATCACATATAAGGCAAAAAATATAAAAATACAAATATGGGATAAGATATTAACTATAGAAGAAATGTATAACTTCGANATACAAGTGGTAAAGATAGGACTAACAAAAGATATGATAATACCGGAAGATATCGAACAACAACCAGAGATACAAAAAAGCGAGATACCCAGTTTTTATGTCAATAAGAGAATAATTGGTATATCAACCATTATACAAGAGCTAGCAAATAATTATTTAAACGAAAACGCTATATGGAGCTACTATGCAAGAGATCAGTTAATGATTTATTCCAATTCAAGGGAGCTAAGGAAAGTAGATATGGATGAAGTCTAGAGATGGATTTTATCATTACTTAAGCCAGAAGAACGACCTACAACACGAGCACTAAAAGTAGGATTTATTTTGGTAGAGCTATTAACCAGATATTGCAAGCTAATTAGTCACAAATACCCTGACCACATATGTTCGAAATGCAACAGAGAAGATAATATAATTCCAGACGTCCAGCTGGAATAAGAGATAGAGACGGAAGCCTAAAAAATAAGATAAGAAGATGATGAGAAGATAAAGACAAAGAAAAAGAAGACATAAGGCAAAAGTAAATAATATTAGTATGTGAAAAGTTGTAAAGTAAAATGTAAAGTAGGTGCACATTATTGTCTTTATTATTATTATTATTATAGTATAAATGCATTATGGGTAAGTGTAAAGTATGGTAGGGGGTGTGAATTATTAGGTGACAAGTGTAAAGTGATAAGTGTAAGAAGTAGACAAGTGTAAAGTGGGCAACTGCAGTAGGTGGAGTGTATTATTAAGAAGACAAGTGTAAAAATAGTGGGGGAGGATGATTAAATGTGTAGTATAGTACGTAAAAATTCCTTTCTATATAAGGAAAGGTATGTGTAAATGAAAGGGCAGGCAATGCCTAATATATAAAAAATCCATTTCAAATACTCTCTCAACTGAAAACTAATATTTTAAAAGATAATGGAGCAACAATCTGAAATCAAACCAGAAATTTCAGATAGCATGAATAAGCAAGAGGCAAAGGTATATTGTTCAAAAAATATGCGGAACTAATTTCATATATTCCTGAATATCATATATATAATTGTATAAATTTATGTTAGTTATTATGTATTAGAATTATTTGAATCATGATTTCTAGTTTATTAGTACACTGAAAACAGGGAGAAAACTTCTATACTATGTCATCCGAATGTTGAAACCGGTAGGTGAGGGAAGCCGTTAGGGGAGTAAACAAAGTTGAGGCACTGATAAGAAGGAAGTATCCACTAAAGTACGATGATAGTAGTGACTGGAGAACATGATAAACATATAATCTAGTTCATAATGATCTAATATGAATTTAATCAATTATGAATATGATAGGAAGGAATAATTGAAAATAAAAAACCCGCATAACAACGAACATGACTACATACATGCATTATGAAATGACAAAAAACTATGACACTTTAATCTTATATATACTTAAAGGTATAGAAATAATTGAATTAAGAAGAATAATATGGAAAAAGAATATTTAATGATAACGAACCANACATATAATCTAGTTCATAATGATCTAATATGAATTTAATCAATTATGAATATGATAGGAAGGAATAATTGAAAATAAAAAATCCGCATAACAACGAACATGACTACATACATGCATTATGAAATGATAAAAAACTATGAAACTTTAATCTTATATATACTTAAAGGTATAGAAATAATTGAATTAAGAAGAATAATATGGGAAAAGAATATTTAATGATAACGAACCAGAAGATATATTAAACCAACAATGGTATGAAATAGACCTACATGATTTAGACCTCGAAAGAATAGAATGGTATGATTTAAAAATAAATTTAGATTAAAATGAACTACGAATATTTATAATATTGGATAGAATCTATGGAAGATATAAAACTATTAGAACAATTAATGGAGAAAAATTTATATATGTACCAAAGAACCCAAGATATGTTATACCTAGAATATATCATAAATAATATTAAAGAAATATTCAGATTAAAACAACTATCGGAAGAATATTACAATAAATATTATTACATTTTACCATGAATTCCGCACCCTCAAAAAATAATGTTAAAGAGATATCAAGATTAAGAAACTTAGCAAAAGAATATTATAATAAAATCTTTAAAATAAATTACTCACCTACCACACTACCACCTACCACACTACCACTTCCATGAATTCCTCAACTACCAGTTCCGCAACGAAAAATGGTATGTGTTACTATTTGGGGAGTCAAATTTTCTTTGACTATAGTTTTCTCCCAAAAAAATCAAATATTTTAAATCATTCGCCATATTGACTTGCAATATTTTTCGTGTTATTTTCAAATATGTATTTTTATTTTTAAAAATTTGAACGATTTGTAGGCGAGTTAATTAAAACCATAATGAGGCAAGAAGCAGTACAGTAACACAACTACTTTTATATGGCCTTGACAAGAGCACTTATGTCACTATGGCGGTAGAGACGGAGCTATCATTTTATGTTTAAGGATTCTGAATTGTAAAAAAAAAAAAAACAAATCAACTTATTAGGTTATGGATACATTGTTTATACTCCCTCCATCCTATTTTATGTTAAAGTGTTACTGTTTGAGGAGTCCAACAATTTTTTATAAAACATATGTTGATTCATTAGCTGTGTTGATTTGGAGTACTTTTCGTGTAGTCTTTAAATCTATACACATTTCATTTTTATAAATCTAAAAATTTATATCCAAATTCAAAGTTTCAAGCCTTATAATTTCACATATTATAAGTAAATTTTCAAATACAAGTACAAAATTTTGACTTTAGGCTATGTTGAACCAATAGGAAGAACTGTAATTATGTTCCTTCTATATATATATATATATTGAAAAAATAAGTATTGATATAACCTTATAATGATCAATTTTAATGCATGATCACCAAATGTAAGGGATCAGAGACATATTCTCAAGTAAACGAAGAGAATTAATTGAGCTTGGACTAATCGAAAAATTCAATAAAAGCGAACCCAAAAAGTTAGCTCGTGAGGATATTGATTTTAATTATAGTGATGACATGCTCATTGATAATGCACCATCTCCTCCTCCTCCTGTTGTTGTTTCTACAAGCTCAAGGAGAAATGAGGAATCAATTTCTTCCATAGTAAATAATACACCACTTGTTGTTGGTGATCAAGTTTCGAATCAACACACTCTTCCTCTACCTCTATCTCCACCTCTTCCCCTTCCAGTACTACTACTCGATATGTTGTGTTGATTCAAAATTTGATCATCATCAACAAGTAGTGTAGCATTTACGATGGAAGAAATTGATTTCTCCATTCTCCTTAAACTTGTTGCACCAACAACAATAGATGGAGGAGGAGGAGGAGGAGGAGGAGGAGGTGGTGGTGGTGGAGTATCAATGAGCATTTCAGGGCTTTTATTGATAGCAATATTATCACGAGCTAACTTTTTGGGTTTACCTTTTTCGGATTTTGCGATTACTCCACGCTCAATAAATTTTCTTCATTTACTTGACACTATGTCTCTGATCCCTTGCACTTGATGATCAGGCCTAAAACTTAAGCATTATATGAAGTTATATCAATTATTTTTCACACAGATATATATGTATAATGAACGAAACTACTTATTCGACATAAACCTAGAGTCAAAATCTTGTACTTGTATTTGAAAATTTACTTATAAAGTGTACTTCGTTTATCTGAAGTTAGGTGAAAAGGTATGGAGTACGAAGATTGAAACATCTTAGTGTTACTAGGAATTTGGCTATATATATTCTTCAATTTTTAAAAATAAAAATGTATACACAAAAAGTGCTACTAATCAACATAGCGAATGAATCAAAATATTTTTTAAAAAGAAATTGTTTGACTCCTCAAATAGTAACGCTTTAACATATAATAGGATGAACAGAGTATAAATAATGAATCCATATAACATGAACCAAATGGAAAAATAAAGCCAATATCAAGCGACAATGGCCGTTTTTACATTATGAAAGAGAGTGGTGTCTAGGTCAATTTCGATACAACCTTAACTTGTTTTATTAAGTACATGTTATTTTTCTTCAACACAGGAATAAAGAGAACTCTAATCACCATAGACATTTAGAAGAATAATCTAGGGTTGCATTAGAAGTGTATTTTGTTCTTACAATTTAGCCTACAGTCAATATAAAAAAGTCAAAATACTTAATTTCACTATTGATTTGGGTACAAATTCTTCAAACTTTTTTTTTAAATAATTACATATTTGAAAAATATTGTTAGTCAAGATAAAGAATTTTTCAAAATATCTTTTGAATTTTTTTTTTTGTGAAAACTATAGTCAAAGAAAAAAATTGCTTGACTGTCTAAACAATAACACCTTCACATAAAATAGGACAAAGGAACTATATAACTCTTTTTGTTCCACATTATCTGATACAATATTCATGCCTTTTCAAATAAAATTATTTAAAGTAAAAAAAAAAGATATAAATCAAAATATATAATAATTCAAAATATTTAAAAGACTATAAAAAAAATGGAATTAGAGGATATACCTGATTTTTTGCGAAGGGGCAGCACGTAAATCTGTATTGCATTCTGGACAAACTTTCAATTTCCCTTCTTTTACCTTTCTCATTATGCAATTTTGCAAACTGTAAAAAAAAATATTAAACATAAATTAATCAAATTCCAATAAAAAAATTGATATATAATAATTATTTTTTTCACCAAAAAATGATATATAATGAATTAAGAAATAAAAGGTGAAAAGAAAGAAAAGCGAAAAATGTTGAACCATATTGCAAAACTCGCCTCTTTTATGTTGTTCATCTTGTATTCCTAAGATAATTAGAATAAAACTTTGAAGAACTTGATAACAAACAACAAAGTTTAAAGAGTATTTTCAAAACTAGAAAATTGAAACTAGTAGAGAAAATAGAATCAGAACCATATTAGAAACAATGTACAAAATATTTTTCTTAAAGAAGAAAATCGAGCCCACTGAATGCACAGTGTCCCCTTAAGGAAACTATTCCCCTAAAATACTCGAGGTTAATGGAATATATCCTCCCAGGATAGAACAATCTTACTCACCAATGTATCGGTACCTAAAACCACGGTGTCAGCGAACCACTCAACGGCAATAAAGTACACATAGAATACTAGATTTAGTAGTAGTAGTAGAAGAAGTCCAAAAATTTGGTTCTTTTAAAATGAGAGGAACTCCTTCAATTTATAGAAAACAAAGGGTAGTGTAAAAAGGTTCTTATTATGCCTTACCGGAAAGGTCACAACCCTTTGGAAAAGTCTTAATCATTCGGAAAGGTCACAACCTTTCATAAAAGTCACAACTTTTCATAAAAGTCACAACTCTTCATAAAAGTCACAACTCTTCATAAACGTCACAACTCTTCATTTTCCATTCACACCTTTTAAAATCCAACAATCCCCTGCATGAATGGGGAATGACTCCAAGACAAAGAAACAAACAAGTGTGTACTTTACAAGCAAGAATTAATTGCATCTAGATAAGTATGTTTCCCTTTGAACTTTCCGTAGTGAACATATGTCGGATATATTTGGTCAATCGTTAGATTTGATATCTTTGAACCATCAAGCCTTGGTGTATACCTACACAACCATATGTCACACAATCAACCCTTTACCGTTTATGGTTCTTACGGTTGTATTCGTTTCAGCCATGATCACCTCCTGGTTTATAAGTGTATATAGAGATGTAATTTTGACAATTATCCTCTTTGAAACGACTTACACTTCACACTCACATAGGTGATTTCTAACTGTGTTATCGCAGAGTTACACTATTTGGTCAAATCTGTCAAACTTAGCAAATCATTAAAAACTTTAAGCTTTATTAACTCATTAACAAGCCTTAATGTTGTATCCTTGTTCCTGAGCATTGTCTTCATCATGAGAATGGATTGAGTTGGTTGACAATGCCAAACCGTCAGTCACAACTTTGTTTTTCTCCTTGAACCTAGCTCTTGGGATCTCCAGTCTGCTAGGTAGAGTTACCGCCATGATGACTTGTCCTAAGCCGTAAACCCATTCCCTTAGATGACCTTTCAACTTTCTCTCTATTTAGGCCTTTTTGTATGTGGATCCAACACATTATCCTTTGACTTTACAGAGTCAATTGTGATAATTCCACTAGAGAGTACTTTTCTAACAGAATTATGTTTATGTCTTATATGATGAGACTTGTCGTTATACATCATGCTCTATGTCCTACCTATTGCATCTTGACTATCAAAGTGTATGCATACTGATGCTAAAGATTTGGACCAAAAAAGAATATCTATCAAGAAATTTCAAAGTCTTTTAACTTATTCACTAGCCTTATCTAGAGTACCTAGCTCAGAGATCATTGTAGAGCTAGCGATACATATCATTTTGGAAGATTTCCAAGAGACTGCTCCTCCACCAAGAGTAAATACATATCCATTTTACTTCATTTGATCCCGGTGATCTAATTTGCATCACTATATCCTTTCAATACTGTTGGATATTGTTATAATGAAAGACATAGTTTTTAAGTTTGTTTTAAATACCCCAAAACTATTTTCATTGTCATCCAATGAGTTCGATTGGGATCACTTATGAACTGACTCAGTTCGTTAATAGCACATGTTATATGTGATCGTGCACATTTAGTGATACACATCATACTTCTCAATACTGTAGCACAATCCAATTGTGAGTAACTTTCGTCTTCACTCTTTTGAAATGCAAAGCTCACATTTATTGGAGTCTTGACAATATTGAAATCCAAATATTTGAACTAGTTAAGTACCTTTTCAATGCAATGAGACTGTGACAATGCTAAACATTATGGAGTTCTAAGGATTCTTATACCTAAGGTCGCATCAACAACTCCAAGATCTTTCATATCAAACTTACTTTCTAGCATACGTTTAGTAACATTTATGTCATTAGTGTCTCTACTGATGATCCATCAATATACAAACAAACAATGACCTTGTGATTTTAATGTAAACACATTTATCCCTTTCATCATTCTTAAATCCATTTGCCAACATCGTTTGGTCAAATTTCTTATGTCATTGTTTGGGTGCTTGTTTTAGTCTATAAAGTGACTTAACAAGTTCACACACTTTCTTTTCTTTACCAGGAACCACAAAATCCTCAAGTTGTTCCAGGTAAATTTCTTCCTCCAATTCTCCATTTAAGAAAGTTATTTTCACATTCATTTGATGAATTTGGAGGTCATATACCACAGCTAACACAATTAACATCCAAATGAATGTAATTCTAGTTACTGACGATTATGTGTCGAAAAGATCAAGACCTTGTTTTTATCTAAAGCCTTTGACAAAAAATCTTGCTTTATATTTGTCAACAGTTCCATCAACTTTCATTTTCGTTCTGAAGATTCACTTGGAACCCAAATGTTTATTTCCTGGAGGAAGATCAACCAACTTCCAATAGGATTGCTCAAGATTGAACCAATCTCACTATTGACACCATTTTTCCAAAAGGATGAGTCCACATAAGACATAAGAAATGTTACAAAATCATATCCAAAGGTGTCCTTTGACATTTACTACGCGTCTGAATCTCTTTATTAAGTACATTTTTCTTTTGTTCTTTCCAAGTCTTTTAGACCTCTCACTAGACTACTCAAGTCTAATTTTGCAGTCCACAGTTCTTAGGTCCTATTTTAATCCTTTTAGGAGTAGGAACTTGGACTGTGGCTATACACCCTCACACTTTAAAATATTTCAAGTTGGATTTCATTCCTTTCCATTTCTCATATGGAATAGATTGTGACCTGAAAAAATAATTTTTTTAATGTATTTTTACTGGAAAGACAAACCTTTTTTTTGTTGTACCCTTTTGTTGTAAGGATAGCTTCTCCACACAAGTTTTGTGGTAAACCTGAACTTAAAAGTAATGTAGCCATCATTTCCTTCAAAGTTTGATTTTCTTTTCATTTTTCAATTCCAATAGATTGAGGTGAATAGGAAATTTCCAAACATATTTATGCAAAAGGAGACTTATACTCTCCATCCCGATCACTTTTTATCTTTTTTTCCAACTGGTTTTCAACTTCAATATTATATTGTCTAGACATTTCTATTGCTTCATCCTTACCATTCAACAAATAGATATAGTCGTTTCTAATGCAATTGTCAATCAAATTTATGAGATATTTTTTCCCACCACGAGATGATGTTGACTTCATATCATAAATGTCAATGTAAATCAACTCTAAGAGATTAGAATTACTCTCAACTGATTTATAAGAATGCTCAACATACTTACGTTCCACACAAACTTGACATTCTTATTTATTGCACTCAAGGTTAGACAAAACTTCTAAGTTGATCAATTTTCCTTACAAGGTTTTGTAATTGACATGTCCAAAGTGTTCATGTAACAAACAGTTTGACTCAAGCAAGTAAGAACAAATAAAAATATTGAGTTTGAAAAGCTCTCCGCGAGGTAGATTTTTCTAATAAATATTTGTTCCTATTTCTTACAATTTTTGTGATACAAACATTGTTTAGAATCATCACCTTGTCAAAATGTCCTTTTCGGAAGGACCTTTCCATAACTTTCAATTTGATTGTCATCCCATTAACAAGGTTTCATCGGGTCCAATAAAGGCAATATAGTCCAAATGCTTCTTTTACAAAACATGACAAATGACTATTCGCCAATATTCATGTCTATACAAATAGTTATATTTAATAGAAATATCTTTTCATGAAAAATCACAACATTTTAAGTGACATTTTTTCATTAAAGACTCAAATATTTTGAACAAGTATACATATAATTTGGTAGTTTCATACTAGTCATACCATATACTAGTAAAAGAGAAACTCAATGACCACAATATCAAATATACTCCAAGAATTTTGTGGGTCTAACATAATACAAAAGTATCATCGAATTTCATATCTTGTGCTCCAAATTTAAATTAGACACTAAGTCTAATTTTATCTAAGAAAGAGTTGGAGGGAGGTGGAATGGCGGAATGGGGGGTTTTTATAGTGGAATGTGGGAGAAAGAAGGTTGTGTTGGGACTTTAATGGAGGAAATAAGGGGATGAAGGAAGAAGAAAATGTGAGAAAGAAGAAGAGATTTTAGGGATTTGTAGGGGTTGGGTCGGTTGGGGTAGTGAAAATGGGGGAAGAATTTAGGATTTGGGGGTTTAGAAGGGGTGGAATGGGTTTGGGTCGGGTTTGGGGCTTGAAATTTGGCCGACCCATTTGGGACCAAATATGTGCCTAGGCGCGTTGGTGGCGCAATGCACCCTGGTAGAACCAAGGAGATGCGTCTGTTGGCAGGGCTCTAGCGTGGCGCACCAGGAAATATTCTCTGTAATTTTCTTCCTGGCGTGGCGCTCCAGTCAATACGCCCCCCTTCGATTTTTTATTTTTTTCACTATTACAAACTAAGTTACAAATAATGAAAATCCTATCTATAAAAAAACTAATAAATAAAAATACTTCATAGCTCCTAAGAATTTAAACTATGCTAAAACAAAAAAACTTCAAAATTTAAGTAAACTACCTATCTATTACAAATTGTGCACGGGTTGCCTCCCGTGGAACGCCTGGTTTACCGTTGCAGCTCGACTCAACTTGGATCATTCGTCATTTAGCTCAAGAGCCTCCCGATCACGATCCAAATCTTCCCCAAAGTAGTGCTTAACTCTTTGCCTGTTCACCAAGAACGTTGGGCCATGTTCACCTTTAAGTTCAACGGCACCATGCTATGTCATTCTTACCACTTCGAAGGGACCACTCCATTTAGACCTTAGTTTTCCGAGGAATAACCTTAATCTAGAGTTAAAGAGTAGTACATTTTCTCCCAGAGTGAAAGTGTGAGGAACTATGTGCTTGTCATGCCACTTTTTTGTCTTTTCTTTGTAGAGCTTGGCATTCTCATACGCATGGAGCCTAAAATCCTCAAGTTCATGGAATTGAACCACTCTCTTTCTGCCGGCTAACTCAGGGTCAAGATTTAGCTTCTTTATTGCCCAATAAGCTTGGTGCTCTAATTCTGTTGGAAGATGACATTCTTTACCAAACACTATGTGATAGGAAGAAGTTCCTATGGGTGTCTTATATGCAGTCCTATATGCCCACTATGTATCATTTATTAAACCGGTTTATGCTTGTAGCTACCCCGGGGGGAGTACGTGTAATAGCCCCGCGAGGAACCCCTGCCCGGAGGTGGGAATCATCCAACTTCTCAGACCAATCCTTTCTTTGAGCATTCACCGTTTTCTGCAAGATTTGCTTCATCTCTCTATTCGAAACTTCCACTTGACCACTTGTTTGAGGATGGTAAGTTGTAACAACCTTATGATGAATACAATACTTAGGAAGAAGATTTTTCACCTGATGGTTAATGAAATGCTTACCTCCATCACTTATAATAGCCCTTGGAGTGCCAAACCGAGTGAAAATATGCTTCTTGATGAATTTAATCACGACCCCTGAATCATTCGAGGGCAAAGCTACAGCCTCAACCCATTTACTCACATAATCAACAGCCACAAGGATATATTGGTTTCAATTGGATGGCGGGAAGGGACCCATAGAGTCAATACCCCACACATAAAAAAATTCCACCTCAAGAATGTTACTTAGCAGCATCTCATGTCGTCTTGATATCGTACCCAACCTTTGGCATTTATCACAACCCTTCACAAAAGCAATAAAATCTTTAAATAAAGAGGGCCAAAAGAAACCGAATTGTAGTACCGTATGTGTCGTGCGCTCTCCTCCATGGTGACCTCCATATGGGCTAGCATGACAACTTTCGAGAACTTTCTTTACCTCATACTCCGGAATACATTTTCTCACCACCCTATCCACTCCTTGCTTGAATAAGAATGGTTCATCCCAAATATAGAACATAGCATCATAAGTTAGATTTTTCTTTTGTTGAGTGGTTGCATCCGGAGGGTACTCTCCACTTACTACCAAATTCACTATGTTTGTAAACCAAGGTACTTGAAAAATATCTAGTGCCATCAACTGTTCATCCAAAAACTCTTCCCAGATTTGTTCCCCTTCATTTACATGTGAAATATCTTCCAACCTAGACAAATGATCAGCTATTTGATTTTTAGTACCATTTCTATCTTTGATCTCAAGGTCAAATTCTTGGAGAAGCAATATCCACTGAATCAGCCTTGGTTTAGCATCCTTCTTGTTGAATAAGTACCTAATAGCTGCATGGTCAGTAAAAACAATCACCTTGGTACCTACCAAATACGATCTGAACTTGTCAAAGGTGAACACTAGAGATAGCATCTCTTTCTCAGTCACTGTGTAATTTGCTTGTGCAGAATTCAGGGTCTTGCTTGCATAATAGATCGAATGGACTACCTTATCTTTTCTTTGTCCCAACACTGCACCTACTGCCACGTCGCTTGCATCATAGATGAGTTCAAATGGTATTTCCCAATTAGGAGCAATTAAGATGGGAGCCTCAATCAAGTTCCTCTTCAACATCTCAAAAGCTTTCAAACACATCTCATCAAATTCAAATTTCACCTCTTTCTCCAAAAGACTACACATAGGTCTTGAAATTTTGGAAAATTCTTTGATGAATCTTTGGTAAAAACCTGCATGTCCAAGGAAACTTCGCACCCCTTTTACAAAGATAGGAAGGGGCAATTTTTCAATAACTTCCACCTTGGCTTTATCTACCTCTAATCCAGATTTCGACACCTTATGACCCAATACTATACCCTCTCGCACTAAGAAATGGAATTTTTCCCAATTTAGTACTAAATTGGTGTCTTCACATCTAGCAAGTACTTTATCAAGATTCTGGAGACATACCTCAAAAGACTTCCAAAAGACAGAGAAGTCATCCATGAAAACCTCTACAAAATCCTACACCATATCATGAAAAATGGCCATCATACACCTTTGAAAAGTCATCGGTGCATTGCAAAGTCCAAATGGCATGTGTTTGAAAGTATATATACTATAAGGACATGTGAACATGGTCTTTTCCTGATCCTCTGGCGCAATCAAAATCTGATTATACCCGGAATACCCATCTAAGAAACAATAGTACTCCTACCCAGCTAGTCGGTCAAGCATCTGCTCAATGAAGGAAATCGGGTAGTGATCTTTTCGGGTGGCATCATTTAGCATCCGATAATCCATACAAATTCTCCATCCGGTGACTGTTCTAGTGGGAATCAACTCATTTTTCTCGTTTCTTACAACTGTCATACCTCCTTTCTTGGGAACACACTGCACAGAACTTACCCACTTCCTATCAGAAATTGGGTACACAATTCCAGGATCAAGAGACTTTATCACTTCCTTTCTTACCACTTCTTTCATCACCGGATTTAATCTACGTTGATGTTGTGCACTCAGTTTGTGATCCTTTTCCATATAGATTTTATGCATACATAACACCAGACTAATCCCATGAATATCAACACTCTGCCATCCAATAGCTTTCTTTCTCCGTTTTAGGACCCTCAATGTCGCATCAACGTATTTCAGACAATTCTGCAGAAAATATCACTGGTAAAGTTTCATTAGTACCCAAATACGCATACCTTAGGTGAGGAGGTAGTTATTTCAATTCCAACTTAGGTACTTCTTCGATTGAGGGTTTGGGTGGAGGCCCTAACTCACGATCCAATGGCTCTACTCTGCGTTTGTGTATTTCTAGGGCTGCCAGATTCAAACAAGAATCTATCTCTTGAGCCTCAATATATCCATGTACATCATGTCCTACCAACACTCTTTCTATGGGATCCTCGAATGCAATGAGTTGCGATTCTACTGTGAGATCTACAACCATAATGGCGGACAACTCTTCATAGACAGATGACAATTTCAAGGCACGGTAGACATCAAACACTTCAACCATATCATGTGCCCTCATAGTTAACTGCCCTTCTGCTACATCAATCAATGCCCGCCCCATAGCTAAGAATGGAAGCCACAGAATGAATGGAACTTTAGGATCAGGCTCAAAGTTTAAGACCACAAAATCCACCGAAAAGATCAAGGAACCTACTTGTACTAACACATCCTCTACTACCCCCTCTGACCTAGCAATGGACCTATTAGCGAGTTGGAGAATGACAGTGGTTGGTTTTGGACTTCCTAACCCAAGTTTCTTATACAATGATGAAGGCATGTCTTAATGCTTACACCTAAGTCACACAACCCCTGGGCATGAACACTTTGCCCAATTTTAATGTGCACAGTAAAACTACTCGGATCTTTTAACTTTTTGGGTAATCTATTTTGAATTCTAGAGTTGCACTCTTTAATAACTTCTACCGTTTCATATTTTGTGAGCCTCATCTTGTTAGCCACTATCTCCTTCACATACTTAGCATACTTTGGGATGCCCTGCAAAAGGTCAACCAAAGACAGATTAATGTGAACTTGTGTATGGAGAGAGAAAAACTAACCAAAGCATTCATCTTTATTATGCTTTTTGAGCTTTTATGGAAACAGGGGGGTGGTTTCTTTTGAGTAACGGACTTCTAAACATTGAAGTTCTTTACCCCCTCTTCTGCTTTCCTCTTTATGAACTACCTCAGTATCTCTCTTCTTTGAAGTTAATTCCTCTAGTTGCAACCCACTTCTAGTACTCACCACATTCATTTGCTTAGGGTTTGGTTCAGTGTCACCGGGCAGTCCACCTTGGGGATGCAAGTTCTGGGAGTTAGCTACTTTCGCAAATTGTTTCTCTAAACTCATTTGGGACATTTGGATGTTTCTTATGTTTTCATCCTGCTTATCTATCCTAGAATTTATCTTGGTACCTAGTTATGTCATGAGCTTTTGGAGTAACTCCTCATTGGCATTTCCCCCCTTAGGTGCACTTGGATTTACGCCTTGGCTAGAATTTTGGTATTGTTGCCCCGTCCCTTGTAAGCAGTATTGGTTGGTTCCCTATGCTTGGTTTTGATTTTGATTCTCACCCAATGAGAAGTTAGGATATAGTTTCTCCAACTAGAGTTAAAAGTATTACCATAGTTTTGCTGACCTCCACCTTTTTGCGCATTCCCTACATAGTTTACGGAATTCGGGTTTGCCTCACGGAATTCGATTTCATGTGCTCCACTACCACAAAGTCCACACCAACTAGTTGCTTGTTGTATAATGTTTACCGGTCCTTGATTTAGGGCCATTTTTTTGAAATTCATGGTCATGTTGTGTTGCATTGCATCCAGTTTGGCATTTATGGTGGAAGCTTGATCTACATCTAAGATTCCTGCGGCCCTTTGGGTTTTGGCTCTAGGTGTTACCCCTCATACATCGGGTTCCTTTCTAAGAGTCTATCTAGTAAGTCGAATAGCTCCTCATGGGTTTTTGCTAAAGCTTGTCCACCTGCTGCACTATTAAGAAGTACACATGCATTATAATCTAAACCCTCAAAGAACGTGTGAGCAAGTACCTCATTAGCTTGGTAGTGGTGCGGGCAAGCATTCAACATTTTTTTAAAATGAGCCCATGCTTAGTACATATTATCCCCATATTTCTGCTGAAAGCTTAATATCTCACTCCTCAACTGTGCGGTTTTTTCGGATGGAAAGAATAGACTCAAGAACTTCTTTGATAGATAATCCCTTGTATTGATGGAGTTTGGTGGCTCTGAATCTAACCACTGTCTGGCGGCTCCTAACAACGAATGTTGAACAACGTTAGCCTCACATAGTCCGATGAGACTCCATTTGGGATGTATGTATCATTAATTTCTAAAAAATTCCTAATGTGTATTTGAGGATCCTCGTGGGGGAGACCGGTAAAGTATTCCATAGAATGGATGAGTTGTAGCATGTTCTATTTTAGTTCAAATCTACCCCTTGGTGGTGGTTTCCTTATACTAGACACTACATTGGCTATGAGTGGGACTGCCACATCACAGACTGGTCTTGCATGTATGATAGGGGTTACCTCTGGTTCATTGTTGTTTACACTTTCTTGGTTGTTACCCTCATTGTCTTCTTGAAGACCCAACCCTAATTCTCCTTGACATCCTAGATTATCCATTTTCCTACGCCGGCATAAAGTTTTTTCGGGTTCGTTGTTTGGTTCGACAAGTTCTCCTTTCCGAGCCAGACTTGAAAGTCGAGTGCCTACAGTAAAAAAACTAAGATCAAGTTATTAACACCTGAATAATCTAATTGTAGACTTAAGAAAATCGAATAAAAATCAATTTCTAAGTCACTGGCAATGGCGCCAAAAGCTTGTTGCTCCCCAATATACACGCAAGTGTATGTAGTCGCGTAAGTAATATAGTTTCTTTTAGAAATAAGTTTTCATTCTCAAGGGACTAGTGATCAACTTATATTCAACAACTTAATTCCACTATCAAACAAAAGTAACTATTTAAAAGAGCTGGATGATTATTAACTACTACTACGAATTAAGCAATAAATAAAAGTAACTAATTGTGAACGACTTTAAAGTGATGTTTCAAGCAAGTAAAAGACAATTTCAGGGCTGTAGCATGCAATGCATCTCATGTATCATATTTTAGGCAAAGAACTAATTTCGGTTATCAAGTTACTAGTTTACATGGTTAATTGTATGAGTTGGGTCTCTTGACCTCTAGTTGCCTACTCCAATTAGTTGTTCTAACTACATCGTTGAGCGGAGATAGACGGGCCTAATTGGCGAGCATTTATATTTCATCATGTTTCGTAACCAAGCAAGTTGTTCGTCTGGGCGTCACTCCTGGACACACATCAACTCAATGGATGATCGAGCTTTCTATATTCTCTGGTCTATTTATACTCTCCTCTCTCGATTTTAAGAATAGACAGTATATTTATCTCGTCAAGAATTACTAAAGCAAGAATATAAAAGTAACTTAAATGATAACCAATAATTATTCAAAAAGCCTTAAATAATCAACATTCGATCCGTACCTACAGCCCCAGAACTAGGGCGTTTAGCCACTCATAATATTCAAAAACCACAAAAAATAATTGTTTGTGCAATTTCTATAATAAAATAGAGTGAGAGAATCAAAACCTATTACAAACTTGAATTTTTGCTCTTGCTCACCAAAAAGTAGTTGAACCCCTACACATATAGCCATAGAGGTCTATTTATAGAAGTTAGAAAAACTAGGGTCAAATTCTACTTCAACTAGGATTCCTATTTAATACATTTTTTTGCTGGAAATGTCGGACAAGAGTTGGGGCTTCACACCTCCTATCGCGCCAAGCACAATGATCTGTAGTTCATCTTGTTTTGGCCTCTGAAGTTTTGGCCTTGGCGCATCACGCCTACCAGTACGCCATGTAGACTTCTCTGTACCTCATGCCTTGGCGCGCCTTGCCAGGCAGTACGCCAGGTACTGGTACCTCCAGCCTTAGTCTATTTTCGCATGTCCTTGCTTCTCCTTTCTCTAAATCGACTGTAATCTTCTCGAAAGTTCCTGAAAAATCTAATCATGTGTTTTAGTGCACAATCATCACAACTTAAACAAAATCAATCTAATAGACTTAAGATTATTCTCTAATTCACTCAAATCACGGGCAAATATTGGAAACTTAGGCATATTTTATATGCCTAAGATCAATATTTATGGACTAACACACATGAAAAATTGAGAAAATTGCATAAATCCTGTAAAATGTCATGCCCCTAGTCTACACACTGTACGTGGCCGACACTCAAGAACCATCACTAGTCCCAACCGAACCCTTGACCTAGTTTACTGCTTAGTGGAAGACTTACTCAAGCAAATAGGGAACTTTAAATGTATAGGTATACTCAATAGTCTCAATTAAACTCAACTCAATTAAATGTCTGGATATACTTAATAAGGTATATATAATAGTCTCAAGATCTCAAAATATGAAGGAACATATTGAGAGACTCATCAACTCTAACTGTCTATGAAGCCTCCAATACTAGGATAGATCTTGGGACAAGACCCACGCAACTCAACAATAAAAATAAATCAAACGTAAAATCCTCTGGAAAGCAAGGACGATCACCAAAGCTAACTGGAGTGCAAGTGATCTCAATGACGCGCTTGTTGATGACCATGAACACTTTTATCTGCATCATAATAAAATTCATGTCGAACTCCATCAATACATTGAATGAATGAGTATGTAAGGAAAATACTGAATGCATAGATAAGTGAACGGATAAAACTGGAAGAATACTCACCTTAACTAAACTAAATAAAAAAGCAATAATAAGAGATGAAATGTTTCAAGGTTCATAAATAAACGATATTAACTCAAGGATGTATATAAAAATACAATAAATTACTCTTTACTCTTATTTGGGAGATTCTCTAACCGACAACCATCACTATGAGCTAAGTGATGTTACAATGTCTCATACCATACCTTGTCGGAGTATAGAACACCTCAACTAAGTGGATCTACTAAGCTATGCTCGAAAGCAATAAGGAGATGTCTAAAAAGTACGATCATTTACCCATGTTGACTACATGGTTTATGAGGGATGTGAGTTGTTTGAACTCATCCCCATATCGGGCTCGATACTAGTCCCAATAAATATATATATATATATATACTCATGCTCAAGTAGGAATACTCTTTCTCTGTTTTGAGGTAATTACAAAAAATAACTCTTTTAAAGAGGCAACTGCGCTGAAATATCCTGAACTCATAAACTCCTGTTAGAAATCAAAGTTTCTCTTTTCTCAATGTAGAAGTATTAAAGTTGGGAATACTTAGTTTAAGATCATTTATGGTTAAAATAACTCTCAAGAATAACTCCATAAAACTCTTGAACTTTCCTTTTAAACTCAATTTAGTTTTGAGGTACACCAAGACATGTGATTAGGATATGCAGGGATTTTCAAAGGTGAATGAAGCTTAAAGGAGCTAATATAGAGAAGAGGGAACGTGGACACAACTTAAAGGAACACGTCCGGATGAAACAAAGAAGAAATCGGTCCAAGCGACCACCTTGCACACTGCTGGCGCGGGGAACCAGGCAGCAAATTACTGGGGCTAAGTTTGGGTACACTACTGGCGTGCCACCCTAGGCCTGAAGTACTGGGGCCAGGTATGGGTGCACTGCTGGCATACTGCCCCAGGCCCTCCCAGAGTCCCCAATGATTTTTTTAAAATTAGTGCCCCAAATCAATTTAGAATTGGGAAATTTCTCTTAAACTCTACTTGTTTCTCAAACCCAAAATCAATACATGAGAATTTTCATCCAATTCCTTTTGAAAAACATAACATTCCTACATCAATAGGGTTCACTTGATACTAAGAATGAATGAATGTAACACCTCGGTTTTTGAAAGAACTAGAATTAGAAAGAAACTAAATTGGAAATTTTGGCAAGTTATGCTAAGTATGAGTTTTGGGTCAACTTCAAATTACTATAGGATGAGTTAGGTAGCCCATAAGATATCAAATGAAAGCTCTTGGAGGCCTCTTTCCAACGCCATCGAGTTTGCTAATTTTGAGCTCGTATGAGGGAGATATGCCCGTTTAAAGTCGGGCTACCTAGTTAAGGAAAGCTATCCGAATTTAAGAAGGGTATTTTGGTCTTTTTCTTACCCAATTAACTTAAACGAAACTTGGTAATATTTATGGGTCTAAACTGATTTGGTTCAGTTTTACAAATCCTAAAATACGCTAGGGCTTTGAGAGAAGATCAAGAAGAGGGGAAAAGAAGAAAAGTCAAGCGTTCGTCAAGTTCTTGAGGATTTCATTGCGGGATTTCGCAAAGGGTTTTATCCCTAAGAGGTATGTGAGTTCACACAGCATTGGGTTCATTCACCCACGCACCAATCATGATTAATTCAGCATAATTTTGTTCTTGAAAGTAAAGGATTTGAGTTATTGCTGAGTTTTATTGAAGTTTCCTTCAAATCTTGATTTTGAGTTTTTGATGAGTTCTTGGGATACTCGTGTGAGTTTAAGGTTGGTTTTAGAGTATATTCTTGTGTACTGTTGTTGGGTATTTGAATCTCAGTGATTGGGGAAGAAACATTCAAAGCTAAACAAATTACGGTCGAAAAATGAATAGGAAAATTCATCGGCTTTTCTGGGCAGGGGTCGGCGCAGCGCCAGAGAAAAGTGTTTGTAGGTAGGGTCCTAGGGCGCCACACCACTGAGTGCGCCCCAACCCACCTACTGTAGTTCATGGTCTGGCGCCCTGCGCCACTCAATACGCCAGGGTCGCCAAGTCCTCTACCCTTTCCCACTTTTTTCCGTTTGAGTTCCCACGAATTGTACCTATGTTTTCTAGTTGATTTCTACACTCAAAGGTACATCTAAACATATAGAGATCATCCACAACATGAGATCATAACCTTGAATCCATAAATTCAAATTCAAGGTAGAACTAAGAGTCAAGTCTTGAGAGTTCTTTAAGTCTTTTCAAAAAGTCTTTTACAATTGTTTTAAACTTGTTTTAAGAATTGAGCATTGAGTTGAATAAGAGTAAGAGTGAAGTTCATTTTCTTTAAAATGATGTGTGGGGACTAAGTATTCCCAAGAGTAAATGTTTTCACATGTAAGATGAAAGGAAACACCGATTTCCAAAAGAGTTTTCATGAGTAGTTTTAGTGCCATCTCTTTTAAGAGTAATACTTTTTGAGTAATAATCTCAAAACACAGAAAGACTTATGTTTTTAAACGTATGAGCTAGTTACATTTTGGTAGTAGTATTGAGCACTTATATGGGGACGAGTTTAGATAACTCAAAGTCTCCATAAACCATGTAGCCAACGTGGGTAGAAAGGGTCATACTTTTTAGATGATTCCTTATTGCTTTTAATCATAGCTTAGTGGATCCACTTAGTTGAGGAGTACTATATACCGGCAAGGTATAAGAAAGTTCTGGAAGCATGGGTGAGACGATGTATCATCACATAGCTCACAGTGATGGTTGTCAGTTAAGAGAATCTCCCAAACAGAGTCTATTTTGTATTTTTACATACATCTGAGATATTATTGTATTTTAAATACATTAAGTTGTTATTTATTGTCTTAAATGATTTATATAAACTGCATCTTTAGTATTACTTTATACTGAGATGAGTTGAGACGAGGTAAGTGTTTCTTTCTATTCTTGTTCAAGCTTATGTCAAGTTTGACTTCCCCTCACATGCTTGTACATTCCATGTACTGATGCCATTTAGCGTGCATCTTTTATGATGCAGATACAGGTAACCAGGATCAGCATCCAACGTTTCGCTGATCCAGTTAAGCTTCAGAGTCATTTGGTGAGCCTCCTTGCTTTTCGGAGGATCCCTTTTATCATGCTTCATTATTTCAATTGTTAGGATGATTAGGGGTCTTGTCCCAACATCCCTCATATTATTAGAGGCTTCATAGATAGATAATTATTGTTCATTTCGGCTATTGATGTCTGAGGCTTGAGTTTCCACTTTGGCAAGTGAATTTTTTTCCCTAAATATTCTGAGTAGTTATATGAGTTAAAGTTTTCATTTGAGATATTCAATGTTGAGTAAGTCTTCCGCTAAGATTTAAGCCAGGACAAGGGTTCGCTTAGGGCAAACAATGATTCTCGAGTGTCAATCACGTCCAGGGTGTAGGGTCGGGGGCATGACAACGACACTATAAGATTCACAAAACAAAATAATCAAAAACTCAACTGTTAAAAAATTGAATTCAATATCAAGAAATACGAATGGATCATTTTGATGCGATGATTTATGACTAAATTGAGATGTAGGACGTGAGGACGAACAATTCCAACATTGTGAGAAGTCTTACATATCTGGAAAGAACAAAGGTTCTTGACGAAAATCGATGGAAACTTGAAAACGCTTGAAACCTAGCTTTTTTATCCTCTTGGAACTTTGCTCTAATTCCTCTAAGTGTTAAAGAACGTGAAAAGATGTTGTTACTCTTATTATACCCTTAATTAGGTGAAGAAAAATATGGATAGGCTTAGAAAGGATGGGAAAAGACCAAACTACCCCTCTAAAATGATTTAGGTGCCTTAAAAAGAAGGCTTCACTAAAACGGGCATATCTTTTTACTCCAAGCTTGAAATCAAGCAAACTTGGCGGCATTGGAAAGAGGACTCAAAATAATTTACTTTTATAGGTTATGGGTCACCTAATTCTTTATGTTCTAAGAGATATTATCTTTTTAACTTGACCCAAAACTTGAAATTGTTGGGTGGCTTGTACGAACCCCTCTTTAGCCCTTTTCGAAGTCCGAGGTGTTACATAAATTGTCTCTTAAATGTCCAATGTATGTGCAAAAAGGGGTGAGGCTTCATGTACTTCTCCCCCAACTCCTTATAAAGGGTTCCATAAAGTTATTTTGAAAAATCATTTTGAAGCCATATCACTAAAATATTTATAGGTTAACACTAAAAATCTTGAGAATATTGCCTAATTTCTATAAAATGTCTCCTAAATGCCAAAAATATGTGCAAAAAAAATGGTGAGGCTTCACATACTTCTCCCTCAAATCCTTGCAGAGGGTTCGTGAAACTATAGTAATTGTTCCCCATATCCTTACAGATGGTTCTGTAAGGACTTGGAAAAAAGTACTCCAAAACTATATCACCCAAAAATTTATTGGCTAACACGCATAAAAAAACCAAGAAAATCTTCTAATTCTTGTTGAGTGGCCCCTAGATGCTAAACAAAAAGTGGATTGGATCATAGGGAGGCTATAAGAATTTTTTTCCTAGGTATTTAAAAAATTTCTGTAAAGATTATGAAAAAAGTATCCAAAAGCCATATCTCCGAAAAATTCATGGGCTAAAAAACACGAAAAAATGAAAATATCACTTATTTTTTGTTGAGTGGCCCCTAAATGCGGAAAAAATGGTGTGGATCATGCTGAGGATATAGGAATTGTTTATCAGGTCCTTACGAGTGGTCCTCTGAGGGTTATGTAAAAAAAAGTACCCAGAAGACATCTCACCAAAAAATTCATGGGTTAATACACACGTAAAATTGAGAAAATTACTAATTTCTGATGAGTGACCATAAATGCTAAAAATAAGTGGTGTGAATCATGGCTAGGCTATAGCAATTGTTCCCCGGTTCCTTACTGATGGTTCTGTAAAGGTTTTGAAAAAAAATATTTGGGAACCATATCACCAAAAATATCCATGGGATAACACATACGAAAAATTGAGAAAATCACCAAATTTCTGTTGAGCGGCCTTTATATGCTAAAAAAGTGGTGTGGATCATGGTAAGGCTATATTAATTGTTCCCTAGATCCTTACAAATCATTCTTCAAAGGTTCTGGAAAAAAATGTTCAAAATTCGTATCACAAAAAAATCATTGCACTAACACACACGAAAAGGTGAGAAAATTTTATAATGCCTGTTGAGTGGACCCTAAATGATAAAAATGTGGTGTGGATCATGGTGAGACTATAAGAATTGTTTCCATATCGTTACAGATGGTTCTTTAAATGTTTTGGAAAAAGTTTCTGAAAACCTTATCACCAAACAATGCATGGGCTAAAATATACAAAAAACTGAGAAAATCGCCTAATTCATGTTGATTGGCCCCTTCATGCTTAAAAATGTGGCGTGGATCATGGTGAGGCTAAATAAATTGTTCTTCAGATCCTTATGGATGGTTATGCAAAAGAATCTGGAAAAAAAGTTCCTAGAAGTGATTACACCAAAAGTTCACAAGGTTAACACACATGAAAAACTAAGAGAATTGCATAATTCTTGTTGAGTGGCCCCTAAATGCTAAAAGAAGTGGCGTGGATAAAGGTGAGGCTATAAAGATTGTTTTCGATATTCTTACATATGGTTCTATAAAGGTTATAGAAAAATATTCCTAGAAGCCTTAACACCAAAACAATGCATGGGCTAACACACAAAAAACTGAGAAAATCACCTAATTCATGTTGAGTGGACCCTTCATTCTGAAAAATGTGGCCTGAATCATGGTGAGGCTAAAGAAATTACTCTCCAAGTCCTTATGGATGGTTCTGTAAAAGGTTCTTAAATAAAAGTTCCCAGAAGCCATATCACTGAAAAATCCACGGACTTAAGACACACGAAAAACTGAGAGAATCACTTAATTCATGTTGAGTGACCCCGAAATGTTAAAAAAAGTGGTGTGGATCATGGTGAGGCTATAAGAATTGTTTCTCATATCTTCACGGATGGCTCTATAAAGGTTCTGAGAAAAAGTTCCTGAAAGCCTTATCACCAAAAAAACATGGGCTATCACACATGAAAAACTGAGAAAATTGCCTAATTCATGTTGAGTGGCCCCTTCGTGTTAAAATGTGTAGCGTAGATCATGGTAAGGCTAAAGAAATTATTCTCCAGGACCTTATGGATGGTTCTGTAAAGGTTCTGGAAAAAAAAGTTCCCTGAAACCATATCACCAAAAAATCCACAGGCTTAACACACATGAAAAACTGAGATAATTGCCTAATTCCTGTTGAGTGACCCCTAAATGTTAAAAAAGGTGGCGTGGATCATGGTGAGGCTATAAAAATTGTTTCTCATATCCTTACCGATGGTTCTATAAAGATTCTGGAAAAAAGTTTCTGAAAGCCTTTTCACCAAAAAATGCATGGGTTATCACACATGAAAAATTGAGAAAATCGTCTAATTCATGTTGAGTGTCCCCTTCATGCTAAAAATGTGGTGTGAATCATGGTGAGGCTAAAGAATTTTTTCTCCAGATCTTTATGGATAAAGTTCCTAGAAGCGATGTTACCAAAAAAATCCATGAGCTTAACACACATGAAAAAAAACTGAGCGAATCACCTAATTCCCGTTGAGTGACCTCTAAATACTAAAAAAAGTGGCACGGATCATGGTGAGGCTATAAGAATTTTTTCCCATATCCATACAGATGGTTCTATAAAGGTTGTGGAAAAAAGTTCCTGAAAGTCTTTTCACCAAAAAATGCATGGGCTAACACACATGAAAAACTTAGAAAATCCCCTAATTAATGTTGAGTTGCCCTTTCATGCTATAATATATGGCGTGTATCATGATGATGCTAAAGGAATTGTTCTCTAGGTCCTTATGGATGGTTCATTAAAGGTTCTGGAAAAAAAGTTCTTACAAGCCATATCACCAAAAAAAAATACACGAGCTTAACACACATAAAAATTGAGAGAATCGCCTAATTCCTGTTGAGTGGCCCCTAAATACTAAAAAAGTGGTGTGGATCATAGTGAGGCTATAGGAAATGTCCATGGGTCCTTATTGATGGTTCTGTAAAGGTTCTGCAAAAAAAGTGACCGGAAATCATATCACCAAAAAATATATGGGCTAACACATATGTAAAACTAAGAAAATTGCTTAATTCCTTTTAAGTGGCCCCTAAATGCTAAAAAAAGTGGTGGGGATCATAGAGAGGTTATAGGATTTGTTCCCCATGTCCTTACGGATGCTTCCATAAAGTTTCGAGAAAAATGTCCCTGAAACATACATATATAACTAAAAAATTCATGGGCTAACACATACGAAAAAACTGAGAAAACCATCTAATTCATATCTATATATATATATATATGTGTGTGTGTGTGTGTGTGTGTGTGTGTGTGTGTGTGTGTGACCCCTAAATGCTAAAAAAATGTGGTGTGGATTATGGTGAGCGTATAGGAATGATTCCTCAGGTCCTTAAGCATGGTTTTGTAAAGGTTTTGTCAAAAAGTGTCCGGAAGTCGTATCGTCAAAAAATCCATGGGCTAACACATGAAAAACTGATCAGAAAATTATCTAATTCATGTTGAGTGAAACCTAAATACTAACAAAATAGCGTAGATTATGGTGAGGCTATAGGAATTATTCCTGAGGTGCTTATGGGTGATTCTATATTGATTTCAAAGAAAAATTGTCGGAAGCCATATCACCATGAAATCTATGGGCTAACAACACACACGAAAAATTGAGAAAATCGTAATATTCATGTTGAGTGGCTCCTAAATGCGAAAAAAGTGGTGTGGATCATGGTGAGGTTATAGAAATTGTTCCCTAGTTACTTACAGATGGTTTTGTAAATGTTTGAAAAAGAAATACCTGGAAGCCTTATCACCAAAAAAATCAATGGGCTAACACACGAAAAACTGAGAAAATCGTCTAATTTCTGCTGAGTGGCCCCTTAATATTGAAAGAAAAGGTGTGGATCATGGTGAGGCTATAGAAATTGTTCCTTAGGTCCTTACGGATAGTTCTGTAAATTTTTTGGAAAAAAAGTGCCCGGAAGTCATATCACCAAAATAAAAAACCAATGGGCTAACACAAAAAATTGAGAAAATTGTCTTATTCTTTTTGAGTGCACCTAAATGCTGAAAAACTGGTATGGATCATTGTGAGACTACATGAATTGTTCCCCAGGTCTTTATGGATGGTTCTCTAAAGATTTTTGAAAAAAATTGCCCGATAGCCATATCACTAAAAATCCTTTGTATATTAAGCATAATGTTCGAAAAGGCAGGTTTTGAATGAAGCTCATTGGTCCCTCTTCCTCTGCCCCTGATTTCAACAACCAAAAAAAGGAGAAATAAGATTCTTATTATCCTTTATTTACTATTCTTTTGTTTATGAGTGAAAAGATTATCCACATTTAAGCAGGTCTCAAATGAACCTTTACGTACAAATCAACCATCCAAAATGTTTCAATTTCTACTAGCTAAAAGTAAAGAGAATTTATCAACATTTTGTATTCTAAATTTTGACTTAATTATATAAAAAAACACACACATACACACAATTCTTAATAAACCACTTATAGCTAAGGTGCAAAACAAGTAACTCAAAAACATCTAATTGATTTTACAAAAAACATACAAATGAAAGGTAATTAACAATATGCAACAAGAAGTTTTCTCCTTGCAAAATTTGAATATTTAAGCAAAAGGAGTAACTGAAATATTGTACATTTTTTATACACTAATTCAGTTATGGGTGTGATCGAGAATAGTTCAAAACCATGACAAATTCTTGGGCAGAAGCTCCAACTTTTGCTAATTGTTTTCCAGAGTTAGGTGCTACATCTAACCACAATTTTGCTAGATGTTTGAGAGGCAAAGAAGGCTGAATTGGCATTCCTAGCATGTGAATCTCCACCTACAAGACAAATTATTACGATGGAAATTAATAATCATGTATCAAGCAGAAGGTAGATGATAAGTATTTAATTACCTCGCCTTCGCTCTGGAGACTCAATTTGTGTGCAAGGTACTTCTTTATGTAGGAAGACGACTTGTTCACATCCCTATTTAACCAGAAAAGAAGTATAACATATTAATTGAAGTTAAGAGGTATTTTGGAAAGTAAAAAGATGTATATAGTATTTGAAAGAAAATAAAAAATTGGGGGGAGGGGGTTACACTTCCATTAAGCTATCGCTATACGAGGTCCAGGGAAGGCCCAGACCATTAGGGTTCATTATACACAGTTTTATTCTGCATTTCTGTAAAAGGTTGTTTCCCTAGCTCGAACTTGTGATATCCTAATCAAATTGCAACAACTTTACCAGTAACATCAAGTCTTCTTTTCCTTTAAGAGAGAATTCCAAAAAAAAAAAACTAATTACCTCTACCAAACTGATTTATGCATGCCACAATGGCTATTACAGTTTTAATAAAAAATGAATGAGCAGCATTTCTTATATAGTGGTAAGATATGTTCAAAGTGTTATTCTCCATCTAGAACTACAAGAATATATATAGACAGGACATAATAATTTTGTAAATATTTAAATGTAATTAAAGGCTTACTTGATCTTTATGTAGCGGGAAGAAAATTGTGGCAAGGGTGAAGGACCTTTCCTGAAATAATCATATCTAGTCAAACAGTATCACATAAATTGAAATAATACAGAGAAGAGTAATACAGAAAATTGAAATTCATAGAATTAAACTCACTGCTTATCACACGCAACCAAAGTGAACCACATGGGATGGACTCTTTCATTCACTACTCTTGTACTACCACTGCTTGTACCTCCTGTTGTCTCAGTAGTAACTCCAACTTGTGCCACATTAATATTTTTTCCACCACCAACAACACCGCCACCAACAGGAGAAGGAGGAGGAGGAGGAGGATTAATTTTTTCTTTTTTCTTTCTTCCACGTCGTCCCTTTTTCCCTTTATCAATATTATTATTATGATTACTTGATGGTGCTTCAATAGCTTGAATAACACTTTGTTTGCTAACGTTGTTTTCCTTAACTTTTGGTGAAGGCACATACTCCTCATCTTCTTCGTCATCATCATTGTCGTCCTCATTTTCATAATCATCAAGATTGATTAGTGGAGTACTACTGATGAACTTTGGAACTGACTCTTTGGAATTGTCTAAGGTGTCACCTTTTGTTACCAAATTGTTCAATGGTTCCCATAAGTCATTCATCCCATCCAATGGTTCAATACTTTTGTTTTTCTTTGAGATACCATCATTTTTTGAGGACTCAATAGCATAACCAATACTCTCCACCTTCAACAAATGATCACAAGAGTTAGTACAGTTTTCATTCACTAAGGAAATTCGAAGTATTTAGAGAAAAATTAAATGAACTAGTCAAAGAAAAAATTTATTGCTAAGAGTTGTCAATTGGACTCCCTTTGGATGTGGATAGATCTGCCTCATGGATCTTGGTCCAACGTTCAACAAAATGTTTAGAGCTTATATATACCTAGGTTAAGAATGAGTATGATCTACATATGTACACAATTTGAATAAAAAATAATGATATCAGTTGAACTCACTTAATCCAATCTAAATTTGGCTCAGATTCCAATCAAGTCAATAACTTTCACCTAGCACATGTTGAACATTAACTAGTTGTTCAAACTCTTTAATGACTAGACAAGAAATAATTACCAAATACTAACATATGATCAACCTATGATATTCAGAGTCTTTAAACATGTCAATGAATGTGTGTCGGATTCTTCAAAAGTATAATTTATTTTAGAAGAATCCAACTAAAGTACGATATTAAAAGTAACAACTTAGCATATGACTAATTTATACTTGTTTATGTTGAGTAGTTTTGCCTGAAAGAAGAGGAATGCTTGAACTTTCTGACTGATCAGTTCCCTTTATCTGATTATATCAATTATAATTGCATTTTTCATTTTAGTTTTTCCCAATAAAAATAATATTTTTTTTCATATAACAACAATTATTACAATCCCACCCCCTCTCCCCTCAATACCAAATAGGTTAAGGACAGCTATATGAATCATCATGACTAAAACATAAAGTAGATTTCAGTTGTACCTGTTGTTTATAATGAGTATCATTGCTCGAACGAAGAGGAATGGTTAAACTTCCTGGATGTGCATCTCCATTATTCATATCAACAACATTAGTATTATTTTGTGAAATTCCTCTTCTTCTTCCTCTTCCTCTTCCTCTTCCACTTCCCCTTCCCCTCCCCCTTCCCCTTCCCCTTCCGGTACTACTACTCGAAACGTTGTCCTGATTCGAAACTTGATCATCAACAACAAGTGGTGTAGTATTTACTATGGAAGAAATTGATTTCTCCTTTCTCCTTGAGCTTGTAGCAACAACAACAGGTTCAGGAGGAGGAGGCGATGGATCAATGAGCATTTCGGCACTATAATTAAGATCAATATCATCACGAGCTAACTTTTTGGGTTCATCTTTTTTGTATTTTTCTATTAGTCCAAGCTCAATTAATTCTCTTCTTTTGCTTGAGAATATGTCTCTTATCCCTTGCATTTGGTGATCAGACCTGTAAAATTAAGCATTATAAGGTTATATCAATACTTATTTTTCACACATATATATACAAGGAACGGAATTACAGTTCTGCCAATTGGTTCGAGAGAAGCTAAAGTCAAAATCTTGTACTTGTACTTGTATTTGAAATTTTACTGATAATATGTACTCCATTTGTCTCAAATTATGTGAAAGGGTACAGAGTATGAAGATTGAAACTATGAATTTGGATATAAATTCTTTAAATTTTTAAAAATAATATATATATATATATATATATATATATATATATATATTTAAAAACTACACGAAAAATACTCCATATCAATATAGTTAATGAATCATACTATGCTTTATGAAAAAAAATTGACTTCTCAAACAACAACACTTTTAGCATATAATGCTGCAACAGGTGCCTATGCTCAACAGAAGAAAATCAAATACTGAATGTGACTAAGAATTTGGGTACAAATCGTTCAAATTTTTAAAAATAAAATTATATATTTGAAAACTACATTGCAAGTCAATATAGTGAATGATTCAAATATTTGGATTTTTAACTTTTGGGGAAAAACTATAGTCAAAGAAAATATTATATGACTCCCCAAATAGTAACACATCTAAAATAATTTGAGACGAAAGAAGTATATAACTCTCTCCGTTCCACTTTATGTAATACGGTTTTCATGCTTTTTCAATAAAACATACTTATTGAAAGCTACAAAAAAAAAATATTTACGTCACTATAATTAACAATTCAAAATATTTCAAGCGGAGAATTATATATACCTGATTTTCTGCAAGGGGGCAACACCTAAATCCATATTGCATTCTGGACAAACATTCCATTTATCTTTTGATATCCTCCTTGTTATGCATTTCTTGCAAACTGTCAAAAAAAATTAACATAAATTAATCGAATTTCATAGAAAAAACCCATAAAAGATAAAGAAATTTGACATGTTAAAAATAAAAGTGACAAGAAACAAAAAAAATGTTGAACCATATTGAAACAAATTAATCATACAAGAAAGTTAATAAATAAATTGTTTAATCAAGAAACATGATAGTATGTACTAAGTTCATGTATAAAAGACCTAGATCACATAAACCTTGGAAATGACACAAATTCTATTGGAAATCATTGGAAAGAACGATTAAAAAAAATAAACCCCCAAAAACAAAAATTCAAATTTTAAATTAAAATAAAAACAATGAAAAGAATATAAAAAATTTTCAAAAATTCAAGATCATGAAATCACAAATACAAATGATTTATCAATATCACTCAAAGAAAAAATGAACTCCAAAAAAACTACATTTCAATTAATCTTTTTTAAAAAAAAAACACATTGGAAGAACGAAAAAAAAAAGTAAAAATAAAAAATTCAAGATCCTCAAATGACAAGAACCAATAATTTATAAAACACTGAATATTTTTTAAAACAAAAAATACATCTACATGCACCAATAGTCTCACAAAGTAGTGTTTGATGATATGCAGAGATAGAATATTGTTTTGATAACTCCGCCTCGGTGAGAATAAGAAAAATATCGAGAAAAACGTAACAAAGAAAACAAAAAATTCAAAATTATGAAATCACAAGTACAAATGATTCATCAAAATCACTCAAATAAAAATGAACCCCAAAAAAAATTATGTTTAAATTCATCAAAGACATCGGAAAGAACGAAAAAAAATAAAAAAATTCAGGATGCTGAAATGACAAGAACAAATGATTATCAAAATCACTGAAATTAAAAATAAAAAATCCAAAAAAATTACAACAATAACAACAGCACACACCATTACTCTCACAAAGTAGGGTTTAAGCCTACCGACCGCAGAGATAAAAAGTTATCTCGATAACTCCGCTTCAACGAGAATAATAAAAAAACAATGAAAAGAACATAACAAAGCAAATCTGAACATTAAGATCATGAAATCACAAATACAAATAATTTATTAACATCACCCAAATAAAAAAATAAACCCTCCAAAAAAAATTAAAATTTTCTTACATCTGTGACAACATTCTTCAATAATTGTGACATCTTTGCATAGCTTTTTGCAAATTTCACATGTCAAAACACTCTTCAAACTAGCTAGACGTTTATCAAAATCATTCATCTTCCTTCATACACTGCAAAAAAAAAAAAAAAATTTAATTAAAGGAAATTAAAATCAAATATATTTGTTCCTTAATTATAAATATATACATTCCAATTTTGCATATAAATCATCTATTAAAAAAATCATACAAAGAGAGAAAAAAAAATTAAGTACCTTGTTTTCTTGATTCTTGATATAGCAAAAAAAAAAAACAAAGAAAGACAGATGGATATAAAGGAAAAGGGGGAAGAGGCAGGTTTTGCCGTTTTGGGAAGAAGTAACAAAAATTTAAAGTAAGTTTGAATTTTTAGGATTGTTATAATTTGGATATTTAATATGTGTGAAGAGGTTTTTTGAATTACAAAAAATAATGATATGGACCAAATTGGTTTATATTTTCAAATATAAATTTCATCGTGTAAGTCACATTATTTTCATATTTTAGTCATGTAAAATTTTACATTCTTTCCTACATTTTATTTTTCTTTATACCGATCAAATTTAATTAAAATTCAATTTATATCTGACCCAACCTAACTCATTTTCTTTTATATTTATCTCCCAAATTACTACATTGGATGCATGTATTTGATATACTTTATGCATGTATTCATTTAGTACGATTAATTTCATTATTACATGATTAATTTAATAAAGTAAAACACATGTTAATTAATTAAGATTAAGTAAAATGAACTGTAAATTTAAATACATGATGTGTATGTATTGAATTGGTGTATACACCCGATACGGATAAGGTTTTTCCCTGTCACCACCACAACATAACCAATTATATCAAATATATCTAAATTTACTTACCCAAAATAATTTCTTTAATTATTTCGAGTCGGCAAAATTAGATATTTTTTTTTGATATTATTGAGTATGTTGGAAGTGTGGCTGCTCTAAATCATCCAAAAGATTTCAAATTGAGAAGAGATGGAATTAGCAAGTTTTTTTTTTCATGTAGGGATTTTGGTTGTGACTAATAGTGATGTCTAATTTAGTTTATGTGCACATTAATTATACGGAAAATCACTTATGTGTACACTTTTAAACAAATATTTACGATATTTGTCAATATTATATATATAACAATTTGGCTGAATGACAGTATTGCTAAAAGTAGTGAATGGAAGCATGTTTTGCTAAGTTTAAAGGAACAAAATTGTTGTAAGTAAGTATTGCTAAAGTTGACAAAAATGGTAATAAATTAAAAGTATACTTAAAAGTGGTAATTATTAAATAAAAGACCTTCACTTATGTAATTTTTCCTTAATTATTCAACAAGATGATACCATTCATATTTATTTTTTTTGCCTTTTTTATATTTTGTTTTATAATAATTTAATTTAAGGAAAAAAATTAGGCATAGAACAAGTGCTTTAATCAAAGGCTAAAAATTATAGCATTCTTATTCTTTACGATTTATAAAATATTCTTTTAAATACTTAAAAAAAAAATCGTTATACTACCTCGGAAGAGTTTAAACTATGTTTCTCACATTTCAGTTAGAAGTTGTAAATTTGCAATTTAACAATTAAATGTTAGTTTTAAAACTTACAATAAATGTCCTCGACGAAAGTCTGCAGAAATCCCGATTTGAATCGCTAGTGGTTAGGAATCCTTTATTGACTAGATGAATTTCCTAGTTCTGCAGACTAATAATCATTTAGTGTTGTAGTATAACTAGCACTCGCCGTTCTCTAGACGATTTAGAGTTGTTTTTCCAAATCTCGTAATGGCGTTTGTATAGACTGAGTTAGGATTTAGGGTTACATTAACTAATGGACCGACTCATTTAGCTAGCACCCCTTATGGGTATATTAGGACCAAAAGATATTTTTTGGAAAACTTACTAGATTTTGATCTCGGGATACATGAGGTCAAAATTTGGTGTAATTTATTCTAGATACATTGTATCCAAGTGGATTCATATGTATATGGGATATGAATGATACCTGATACATGCAGATACATGTATCTAGTGAGATTCGTATATATCTGAGATACATAGTATATCGCTCGCCTCCCTCCCCATCTCGCACACCTCTCTCCATACTTTAGCGTATTCGGTATCAAAAATACATATATTACTAGTTAGCTATATCTTTTTTAATGTATGATAGGAAGCTATTAATTAGTGGTATGATACATAATTATTTGAAAGAACATAAAGAATTAATAAGTATGATATGTATGTATGTCTAATAAGATGGTTTCCTATTCTTTCTAACAACAAAATTAATGTCATATAAACTTTAAAAATCACGAAACTTGCTCGTGAAATTTTTAAAATTTGTCCTCTAAATATCATTCTTCTTTAAATCAACCTCAATATTTTGGTATTCCTTTTTTATATTAGTGATACTTATCGAAAAAATAGTGTTATCTCAACAATGAATGTCCATCATAATTTGAAAAATATTCTTTTGAAATTTTATTTTAATTTTTACCTATTATTTAGTAAATTATGTTAGATCTTACATTTAATAAGATTTTGTGATGATTTACATCACTTTTATTTTTGGAAATGAACAGTTCTCATATTTCAGTAATATAACCTGCACATGAAATTTCAAAGGTTTTTCTAAATATCATTTCTTAGGTCAGTCTAAACTTACTAAATTTGATAGTAAATTTACAATACATGCAACCAAAAAAATTGATGGTAAGAGGATGACATAATTCAATTCAGTTAAATATATTTTAAAAAATATAACACACGTCGTGCACAGAGACGGTAGGGTGGGTGCACGTGCACTTGTTAACTTCAGAAAAATTCATGTGTATATGTGTATATCTATCATGAGAAACTGACAGAAATTATGATATAATTAACTGTGCACCCATGAAGAGTATATGTTTGTCATTGTGCTGGTACAAGCTAGAGGAACCAACCTCGAGACTTGAGTTCAAATCTAGCTAGAACGCTATTTTATTGTTTTTATTTTTTAAGTTTATCTTAGATGTAATATTAATACACCCAAAAGTTTTCAAATTCTGAATTCGCCTATGATCATGCAGGTCACGTTATATTTTAGTTTTGCCAAGTTGATTAGGCAAACCAAGTTTTTGATTTTATAACTATGAATAATGAAAGGGTGAATCTTACTTTTTAATATATTTAGGATTGATTTTGAACTTCTTAAATAACATTAGAAGATGGTTTTGATTTGGAAATAATGAACAACATTTCTTCTTTAATTAAAATAACTAAATAGGGATCAGTATTAAAATTTCTCAATCGGCATTCAATTAAAATTCTTTAATTTTTTTATATAGAGATAAAGTCTAAATTATGTCATTGAATTTTGAGAAATAAGTGCATTATATCCCTACATGAAAAAAAGTAACTCAATAATTTCATTTTTTATCAATTTGAATTATTTCGAATGATCTATAGCTGTCACCACTACAACATAATAAAATAATATAAAATATGTCTAAATTTACTAATCCAAAATAATTCCTTTAATTATTTCGAATTAGCAGAGTTAAACATTTTTTACATAGTTGCGTATGTTGGAAGGGTGGCAGCTCTAAATCATCCAAAAGATTTCAAAAGATTTTCTTTATACTACCTCGGAAGAGTTTAAACTATGTTTCTCACATTTCAATTAACAGTTGTAAACTTGCAATTTAACGATTAAATGTTAGTTTTGAGACTTACAATAATTCTCCTGGGCAAAAGTGTATCATCTGCAGAAATCCCAATTTGAATCACTAGTGGTTAGGAATCCTCTATTGACTAGATGAATTTCCGAGCCTAAAAATCATTTACTGTTATAGAATAACTAGCTCTCGCCGTTCTTAGAGTTATTTTTCCAACTCACGTAATGGCGTTTATATAGATTGAGTTAGGGTTTAGGGTTACATTAACTAATGGGCCGACTCATTTAGCCAGCAACCCTTATGGGTATATTAGGCTCAAAAGATATTTTTTAGAGAACTTATCAATTTTTGATGTGTCCAGATACATTTATCTCGGGATACATGCGGTCAAAATTTGGTATAATTCGTTCTAGATACATTGTATCCAAGTGGATTCACATGTATCTAGGATACGAAACATACCAGATTCATGCAGATACATGTATCTATTATGATTCATATGTATCTGAGATACATAAGTATCTCGCTCGCATCTTTCCTCATCTCGTGTGCCTCTCTCCATATTTTAGTGTATTTGGTATAAAAAATACATTTATTATCATTTAGTTATATCTTCCTCAATATATAATTGGAAATTATTAATTAGTTGTACGATAGGTAAATATTTGAAACTATAGATAGGTTAATAATTATGATATGTACATATGTGTAACAAAGTAGTTTCCATATTCTTTCTAACAAAACTAATGTCATATCAACTTTGAAAATCACGAGACTTGCACATGAAACTTTAGAATTTCTCCTCTAAGTACCATTCTTCTTCAACATTAGGATTGTGTCACCCGTTCACCATTGCAAAATTGACAATATTTTGATATTCCTTTTTTTTTTATAGTAGTGATATTTATCGAAATATATTTTTTCTTCATAAGTAGATAAGAGAGAGTTATGAAAATGTGGACGATTTGTATTGGTAAATTTGACATAATTGTGATACGTGGATATATTTTAGGAGTTATATTTTATATTTTTTTTAAAGTGAAAACACATTTTTGTTGTTTATCAAATTTTTAAAAATTCTAGTATAAGTTGATTTTCGAAATTTTATGGTCAAATATATATTTTAGGAGTTATATTTTAAGTATACTAGTAAATGTACTCGCGCTTCGCGCGGTTAGAACATTCCTCTTTAAAATTTATTAGAATAGAACTTTTCTTGTATTTTGATGTTATAGTATTTTTATATAAATCTATTTCAAGAGTATAGAGGTTATTCAATTGTATTTTAAAAGGCACAAATACAAATCATAACATTATTTTCTCCTAGTTTACATAATTTCATTTTACAGATTCATTAATTTGATCTTGAAATTTTACAGTGGTTAGTTTATTTTTATCATCTATATGCATGGTTAGATAGTGTCCTTAATTAGAGAGTCGATTAAATATTCTTCTCAATTTTCTTCTTTGTTTCCTTGTTCCTCTCTCATAGGATTCTTCTTTCCCATTGTTCCTCTTCCTCCTTTATTATTTACTCGATTTATTTTTTTGCACGGTCACAAAATGAATAATTTTATATTAAAAAATCATTTAATTTTGTATTTTATTTTATAACTCAAAAGTTATTCAAGTAACGGTAATTATCTGAAAAAGTCATTCAACTTTATTTTGTAATTAAAAAGTCGATCAACTAATGGTAATTATTCAACTTTATTTTGTAACAGAAAACTTGCTCTACAATAGTCACATTTCACCCCTTAAGTCTCTCAACTATTGTCATTTCACCTATAAAGTCACTCAATCAATTCAAGTGACATTTCTAGTAAATAGTGCCCACACAATTAAAAAATTTACTTGAATTTGTTGAAATGATAATAGTTGAGTGACTTTAAGATAATTATCATTAGTTAAGTTACTTTTGTGTACTAAAATAAAGTTAAGTGACTTTCTAATTAAGATAAATATATTATTATGTAACACCCAGAAGATTTTTGAACTAAGGCTTGAACCATCCTTCGTTGTGAGTAGGATTTTATCAAGGAATTTAAAATTTCTTAACTATTAAGATCACTAGATATATCACCTTGAGTTCCAAAAAGAATTAAAGAGAATTCATTCAAGTCATTCCTTAGTTATTTTAGGTCTTGGGTAAACTTCAAATGACCACAACTTTCAGTACAAGATGAGTAATTAGGAGACCTATAAGATATCAAATGGAAGATCTCTGAGTCCTCTTTCCAACGCCACCGAGTTTGCTAATTTTCAAGCTCATATGATGGAGATATGTACTTTTGAAGTCAGGCTATCCATTTAAGGATTGTTACCCAAAAATAGGAGGGATATTTTAGTCTTTTCCTTACCTCCACCTATTCTTAACACGAATTTCACCCAATTAAGGGTCAAAATTGATTAGAATCAGTTTCATTCATCCCCAAAAGCATTTAGGGGTTTGGAGAGAAGATTCAAGAGCAGAAAAACCTCCAATTTTGAATCTACTTTACAACACCTCCAAATTAAAGGTATTTGAATCTACTTTACAACACCTCCAATTTTGCGTCAATCCAATTTCTGAGTAAAAAGCTATGACTATTTTAGTAACCTGATACAGTGCTGTTACGAATTAGCCGACGGGAAAATATTAAAAAAACATCGTTTTTGTGTTTTTACCTCCAAGAAAACCCTAAATGAATTTCACGACAAATAAAAGGCTAAAAACAATAAGATTTTCATCTTTTAATCCATCATTCTCTTCTCTCTCAAACACTAGGGCAAAACTCTAAGAAAAAATCAAAGTAGAAGACTCCATTCAAGATTCGTTCAATCTTTTTTAAGATTCTTCTTCAAGGTAAGTCTTTCTCCAAGAATTCCATTCTTTTAAGCTCAAATTCCTCCTTACAATTTTGAATCACTAATAAAAATCATAATTTTTGGCCATAGAGATTTCAAGAAACTAATTCAAGAATCTCAAGAAAGGTTTTCTTGATTGTTTACCTTGAAGCTAGGGTTTCAAGGCTTGTAATCAAATTCTTCTTCAAGATTCTTTAAGAACCTTGTTCTTACAAGTATGTAATACTATCATAGTGTTGGACTAGTTCGTCCTCGCGCCTTACATCATCTTTCAAATCAGTAAAAGAGAAATCTACGATTCTACCCCTAGATTTGAGTATTCTTGAGATAGTTGATTTGAGTTCTTGACTTCATGGCTCTTTTAAAAATTATATTCCTAATTATTGAGTTTTTATATTTTAATTGAGATCCTTGAGTTGATTTGTTTATGTCTATAAGTCAGCATGAACCCTATTTTGAGTTATAAATCTTGAGAAGAATTTCGACGCCAACACTTGAGTTTTAAACTGAGTTTTAAGAAAGTAAGTATGAGAATGAGAAGAGTCGTATACATGAGTTCCATATTTTTATTTAGATCCTTGAGTCGAGTCGTTCATGCCCATAAATTCCGCATGAACTCCATCAGTTAAGTATCTTTGAGAGGAGTAGTATCTTCAAGTTCTAAGTTTTGAGTATTGATTTGCTAATCATTTTGGGATTATATTCATAGTCTTGGGCTACTACATGTTACCCATGAAGGTCCTTGAGTTGAGTAGTTCATGCCCATAATTCCACATGAACCCTATGAGTTGAGCATTCTTGAAATGAGTAGTATCATGAAGTCCTTGAGTTGAGTTGTTCATGACCATAATTCCGCATGAACCCTATGAGTTGAGCAGTCTTGAGATAAGGAGTATCATTGAGTACTTGAGTTGAGTAGTTCATGACCATAATTCCGCATGAACCCTATGAGTTGAGCATTCTTGAAATGAGTAGTATCATGAAGTCCTTGAGTTGAGTTGTTCATGACCATAATTCCGCATGAACCCTATGAGTTGAGCAGTCTTGAGATAAGGAGTATCATTGAGTACTTGAGTTGAGTAGTTCATGACCATAATTCCGCATGAACCCTATGAGTTGAGCATTCTTGAAATGAGTAGTATCATGAAGTCCTTGAGTTGAGTTGTTCATGACCATAATTCCGCATGAACCCTATGAGTTGAGCAGTCTTGAGATAAGGAGTATCATTGAGTACTTGAGTTGAGTAGTTCATGACCATAATTCCGCATGAACCCTATGAATTGAGCATTCTTGAAATGAGTAGTATCATGAAGTCCTTGAGTTGAGTTGTTCATGACCATAATTCCACATGAACCCTATGAGTTGAGCAGTCTTGAGATAAGGAGTATCATTGAGTCCTTGAGTTGAGTAGTTCATGCCCATAATTCCGCACGAACCCTATTTTGAGAAGTCTTTTGCAAACCTTTTTAAAACTTGTTGTTAAGGCTTGAGCATACGAGTTTGAGAAAGAGTAGCGTTGAGTTCATTTGTTTCAAAATGAATATATGGGAACTAAGTATTCCAAAGAGTAAATGTTTTGATCACATTTAAAAGAGGAGGAACCTGAGATTTCCAAAAAGATTTTGAGCAGTTTTAGTAACATCACTTTTAAGAGAAAGATTTTTGAGTAATAATCTAAAAACACAGAAAGAGTTATGTTTTTAAACATATGAGCTAGTATATTTTGGGAGTAGTATTGAGTACCGATAACTCACAGCCCCCATAAACCATGTAGCCAACGTGGGTAGAACGGGTTATACATTTTAGATGATTCCTTAATGTTTTTTAGCATAGACTAGCGGATCCACTTAGTTGAGAGGTTCTACACCCCGGAAAGGTATAGGACTATTCTGGCAGCATGGGCGAGGTGATGTATCATCACATAGATCAAAGTGATGGTTGTCGCTTGGACAAAATCCCATAGAGTTAAATTGTAATTCTATATACAAATTGAGTTAGTATTGTATTCTTCAATACAATTTAGTTATTATCTACTGTTTTAAAAGATTTCCATATATTGCATCTTTTTTTGTTGCTTTATCCTTGAGTATCTTGAGTTGAGTACCTTTGAGTTGTGTATCTTATTCTTGAGTTGAGTTTAGTTGAGTGAGTCGAGAAGAGGTAAGTATGTTTCCTTTTTATCAAGTTCAAGCTTATATTATGCTTTAGAATTCCCCTTACATACTCGTACATTCCATGTACTGAGCCATTTGACCTGCATCGTTTCATGATGCAGATACAAGTATTTAGGATCATCAACAGGCGCTTCGTTGATACCACTTGTAGTTCCAGTTAGCTATGGTGAGCCTCCTTGCTTCCGGAGGATTTCATTTACTTTTCAGTTTTGTCAGGATGTTGTGAGTCTTGTCCCGACTTCCATCTTTGTCATTTAGAGGCTTTATATATAGATAGTAGAGTTTGAAAAGTCTGTGCATTATTTTGTTAAATATTTTAAAGACTTGACTTGTGTATTTTGGCTAGTTGAATATTCTATTATATATTCAGAGTTAATGATTTGAGTTAAAGCTTTGTATCTAAATTCTATGAATTTATCCAATTTTAAGCTTTGTATGCTTGAATTAGTTTTTCGCTTGTAGTCAGTCAGGATGAGGGTTCGCTTAGGGACCAACAATGGTTCTCGAGTGCCGACCACGTCCAGGGTGTAAGCTCGGATCATGAAAAACTTAATATCAGCGCACACAGTTCAAGAGTCCTAGGGTGTTTGTGAAGCCGTGTTTGTAGAGTCATAGTCATTAGTGTGAAGCGCTCCAGATCTATAATTAGGAGGATGCAACATTTAGGAACTATCTCACTTCTTTCATACTCTTAATCGTGCAATAGAGCTATGTCATAGAGATTTATTCATACTCGTACATTTCTCAGATTCATTCGACTACCTGTCATACTAGAGGTGGTTGAAAAGAAAAGTCAGCCCTTTATTGATGAGTTGCTCTTAGCAAGAGTCTTGAGGAAGTCATGAGATTCTAGAGGGTCTTGAGAGAAGCCCATAAGTGAGTTAAGTGTTTAGTTTCTGAGGAATGAATTAATGTTCATATGAATCGTGCGTTTGAGCTAAACGCGAGTTGTATACTCTTTCCTAAACCTTATTCAGTTGAGACCTTTAAGAGGATGGTATGTTTAGAGCTTGGGTAGTATTCTCATCCAAAAAGGTAGCATGAGATACGAAGTTTGAGTAGTAGTAGTGAAATTGCCCAAAGTTAGAGGAAAGTATGTAGAGGTTCAGTATTCTAAAGAAAGGGAGATGGTGTTTTGACAAGCTATGTTACTATAGTTATGCACCTAGTAAGTTACTAATGAAGAGTTTTCCCTTATGGGTAGACTAAGAAGTGATGAGTTGTGAAGATTCCATCATATGAGGTAGACTGTGTTGTAGCTAGAAAATAGTATGTGATGAAGTGTCATTATGTAGGTAATGACAAGGTGTAGGTGTTAAATAGAAGAGCGTGAGTATTCATGACGTGATATATCTAAGCTAGGCTTATGATTGTGAGGGAGAGACCATAATATTCAAAGTGTAATAGGACTAATTAGGCAATGATGTATAGTGAATGAGTGAATAGTACTTAAGTTGTGAAGTGAAGTGTGATAGAAATTTGTAAGTGTGGAAACTGAGAGGTAAGGATTGACTACTTGTCATGAGTCCTAGTGGATGAGTGTTTCTGAATTTGTACCTAGTAGTTGTAAGTTAGTATAGTAAGAGAGCAATCATATTGATATCCGTGTTTAGTAATAAACATTAAGCTTGAATTTGAGATGAGTGTCTTGATCAAAAGGATGGAAACATGAGGGTGATGATGTTGTCTTGAGATTTGACCTAGAAGACTTGACATAGAGTAGGTGAGGAATTTAGGTGATTAGCTGCAATAAATATGAGTGGTACAAGTGAGATACCCTAAACCTCTTGACAAGGGTAGTGAAGTGTATCTAAGTCACAAGAATAAAAAGAGTTATGTAATTAGAAGAGGTTAACAGAAACACCTTAGAAAGAGGTCTCAGTACATGCTTAGGGAGAGTTCGGTAGTAATGAGATAAGCTTCTCTCGAGTGTTGGAGTAAAAGAGGATGTAGACCAGTTAGAGATGTTGGAATAGGTCCATAGCTTTCAAGTGTCAGCTTTAGACTTAAGGGGGAGATGATAAGATTGGAAATCAAGTCAATTGTTTAGAAGAAGATAGTAATGAGTTCAAAAGAGCATGGGGGATATTTTTATGGAGGTCCTTTCAGTAACGAAGTAATATTAGAAAGATAAGGTTAATGATCTTATCATGATAATGATGGTGTGATAATTCTATCTAAGGTTATAAATGAGGAGGAAGAAGAGAATGAGGTTTACTATGAGAAATAGCTAAATAAAAGCCCTTAATTAGTTTCGAATAGTAATGCGGGCAAGTTCTAGTTGGTATGGTAGAGATGATAAGAGTACCCCCGTTCCATACCCAGTCCAGCTGTCATTTGAGGAAGAATGATCCCAAGAGGGAGATATTGTAACACCCCAGAAAATTTCTGAACTAAGACTCAAACCATCCTTCGTTGTGGGTAGGATTTTACCAAGGAATTTGAATTTCTTAAGTATTAAGATCACTAGATATAGCATCTTGAGTTCCAAAAAGAACTAAAGAAAATTCAGTCAAGTCATTCCTTAGTTCATTTAAGTCTTGGGTCAACTTCAAATGACCATAACTTTCAGTACAAGATGAGTTAGGAGACCCATAAGATATCAACAGAAAGATATCTGAGCCTTCTTTCCAACGCCACTGAGTTTCCTATTTTTCAAGCTTGTATGTGGGAGATATGACATTTTGAAGTCAGGCTGTCCATTTAGGGAAAGTTACCCGAAAATAGGAGGGGTATTTTATTCTTTTCCTTACCCCTACTTATTTTAAACGAGAATTTCTCCCAATTAAGGGTCAAAACTGATTATAATAAGTTTCATTCATCCCCAAAAGCATTTAGGGGTTTAGAGAGAAGATTCAAGAGCAGAAAAAGTTCAAAGTTTCAAGTGTTGCATTAAAGAAAAGCAAGATTTTGTCAGGAACCTAGTTCTTTGAGGTATGTAAGCTTCCACAGTGTTTGGTTTGTTCACCCACACACCAATCATGAGTTTATTTTGCGAATCTATCCATAAATATTGAGAAATTTAATTTTTTGATGAGTTCTTGATAAGTGTTCTTGAAGTTTCCTTATCTATTAAATTTTGATGTAAGATTTTACTTGGGTCAACTTCAAACGACCATATTTCTTAGAATATAAAGAGTTACATGGCCCGCAACCTATCAAATTAATGTATTTGAATCTACTTTCCAACGCCTCCAATTTTGCATCAATCCAATTTCTGAGTAAAAAGTTATGACTATTTTAGTAACCTGATATAGTGATGTTACGAATTAGCCTACGGGAAAATTGTTTTTGTCTTTCTACCTCCAAGAAAACCTAAACGAATTTCTCGACTAGTAAAAGGCTCAAAACAATCAGATTTTCATCATATCATTCTCTTCTCTCTCAAACACTAGGGCAAAACTCTAAGAAAAAATCAAGGTAGAAGACTCCATTCAAGATTGTTTCAACTTTTTTCAAGATTCTTCTTCAAGATGAGTCTTTTTCCAAGAATCCGTTCTTTTCAACTCAAATTCCTCCATGAATAATGAATCACTAATAAAAATCATAATTCTTGGCCATAGAGATTTCAAGAAACTAATTTAAGAATCTCAAGAAAGGTATCCTTGATCGTTTACCTTCAAGCTAAGGTTTCAAGGCTTCTAATCAAATTCTTCTTCAAGATTCTTCAAGAACCTTGTTCTTCCATGTATGTAAGACTATAATAGTGTTGGATTAGTTCATCCTCACGCCCTACATCTTCTTTCAAATCAGTAAAAGAGAAATCCATGATTCTACTCCTAGATTTGAGTATTCTTGAGATAAGTTGATTAGAGTTCTTGAGTTCATGGTTCTTTTAAAAATTCTATTCCTAATTATTGAATTATATATTTTTATTGAGATCCTTAAGAAGATTTGTTCATGTCTATAATTCAGTATGAACCCTATTTTGAGTTATAAATCTTGAGAAGATTTTCAAAGCCAACACTTGAGTTTTAAAATGAGTTTTTAGGAAGTAAGTATGAGAATGAGAAGAGTCATATACATGAGTTCCATATTGTTATTTAGACCCTTGAGTCGAGTCGTTCATGCCCATAAATTCCTCATGAACTCCATCAGTTGAGTATCTTTTAGAGGAGTAGTTTCTTCAAGTTCTAAGTCTTGAGTATTGAGTTCTTAATAATTTTGAAATTATTTTCCTAATCATGGACTACTACATGTTACCCATGAAGGTCCTTGAGTTGAGTAGTTCAAGCCCATAATTCTACATGAACCCTATGAGTTAAACATTCTTGAAATGAGTAGTATTATAAAGTCCTTGAGTTGAGTTGTTCATGCCCATAATTCCGCATGAGCCCTATGAGTCAAGCAGTCTTGAGATGAGGAGTATCATTGAGTCCTTGAGTTGAGTAGTTCATGCCCACAATTCCGCATGAACCCTATTTTGAGAAGTCTTTCGCAAACCTTTTAAAAACTTGTTTTAAGTCTTGAGCATACGAGTTTGAGAAATAGTAGCGTTGAGTTCATTTTTTTCAAAATGAATATATGGGAACTAACTATTCCCAAGAGTAAATGTTTTCATAATTTAAAGAGGAGGAAGCTGAGATTTCCAAAAGTGTTTGAGCAGTTTGAGTAACATCTCTTTTAAGAGAAAAAATTTTGTGTAATAATTTCAAAACAAAGAAAGAGTTATGTTTTTAAACATATGAGCTAGTATATTTTGGGAGTAGTATTGAGCACCAATATGGGGGAGAGTTCATACAACTCACAGCCCCCATAAACCATGTAGTCAACGTTGGTAGAAAGGGTCATACTTTTTAGATGATTCCTTAACATTTTTTTGCATAGACTAGTGGATTCACTTGGTTGAGAGGGTCTATACCCCGGCAAGGTATATGACACATCTGCCAGCATGGGCAAGATGTTGTATCATCACATAGATCAAAGTGATGTTGTTGGTTAGAGAAACTCCCACTGAGTTATATTGTATTTTTATATACAAATTGAGTTATTATTGTATTCTTAAATACAATTGAGTTATTATCTAATGTTTTAAAAGTTTTCCATGTATTGCATCTTTTATTGTTGCTTTATCCTTGAGTATCTTGAGTTAAGTACCTTTGAGGTGAGTATCTTATTCTTGAGTTGAGTTTAGTTGAGTGAGTTGAGAAGAGGTAAGTATGTTTCCTTTTTATCAAGTTCAAGCTTATGATATGCTTTAGAATTCCCCTTACATGCTCGTACATTCTATGTATTGCACCATTTGGCCTGCATTATTTCATGATGCAGATACATGTATTCAGGATCATCAATAGACACTTTGTTGATACCACTTGTAGTTCCGATTAGCTATGGTGAGCCTCCTTATTTTCGGAGTATTTCATTTACTTTTCAGTTTCATCAGGATGTTGTGGGTCTTGTCCCGACTTCCATCGTTTTTTCATTTAAAGGTTTCATAGATAAATAGTAGAGTTTGAGAAGCCTGTTCATTATTTTTCTTAATGTTTTAAAGACTTAAGTTGCCTATTTTGACTAGTTGAATATTCTATTATATTCAAAGTTAATCATTTGAGTTAAAACTTTGTATCTAAATTCTATGAATTTTATCCAGTTATAAGCTTTGTATGCTTGAGTTAGTTTTCCGCTTGTAGTCAGCGGGATGAGGGTTCGATTGGGGACCAACAATGATTGTCGAGTGTCGGACACGTCCAAAGTGTAGGCTCGAGTCGTGACATATTAGTTGAGTGACCGTATATGAAATAAACTCTTGTTTTTTCCCTTTTTCCCCTACTTTCCTACGTGTTCACCCACTAACCACTAAATAACCAAGTCAATTTCATTTGTTTTCCTCATAACTTTATGCTAAAAATAATAAATTTATCTTTTTTCTTTTTAATAACTCCTCTTACCTTTTAATTAGTCATATCCAACAAAAATATTCAAGGTGATTTTAAGTGCATCCATTATTGGATTATTTTAATTGTTTCACTTTGCTTTTGGAAAGGAGAGAAAATATATTTAATAGAAAACTTAGTGGAAAAGGCCAGAAAATGTAGGGTAGAAATATGTTATTACAAAAGTTTGTATCATCGCATATCTTGTCCAAGAAGTCGGACACAACACTCTACGATAAACTTTATGTTTGCAAATTTCGTTAGTATAAAACTATCAATTACTTTAAATATATATATATATATATATATAATGTGTTTATCAATATCAAAGGTTCCATAATCATATGATATACCAAGAAGAAATATGTATTCGTTATGTGTTTTGAAATAAAAATGTAATCTTTCAAAATCCAAATTTCATATGTAATATAGTTATGATAGTATTTTTGAATTGAAGTTGTGTACAAACAAAAGATTAAGGATCCTTGAAAAGGGTAAAAGAGAAGTTAGGGATAAAGGGAAAAAAGTTAAAAGTTGTAACATCTCGGTATTAGAAAGAGTAAAATTTAGAAAGAACTAATTTTAAAAGACCTAATTTGAGATTTGTTCGAGTTAAGCTTAAGTTGTGAGTTTTGGGTCAACTTTAAACGACAATAACTTTCAGTACATGATGAGTTAGGTGGCTCATAAGATATCAAATGAAAGGTATTGAAATTCTCTTTCCAACGCCACTGAGTTTTCTAAGTTTTGAGTTCGGATGAGGGAGATATGCCAGTTTGAAGTCATCATGTCCAGTTAAGAAAAGTTACCCGAATTAATGAGAGGTATTTCGATATTTTCCTTACCCTATCAGCTCTAAACATTTTTAGTAATATTTTAGGTGTCAAAACTGATTTGGGTCAGTTTTCACAATCCTAAATACGCGTAGGGCGTAGAGAAAAGTTCAAGAGGAGAAAAAAGGAATAGGTTCTTGAGATTTGTCAAGGAATTTCGCCAAGGGTTGATCCCTAAGAGGTATGTAAGCTCTCATAGTGTTGGGTTCATTCACCCACACACCAATCATGTGATTTTAAATCCGTAATTTTGTTCTTGAGGTTGAATGACTTGAGTTCTTGATAAGTTTATTGAAGCTTTATTCTTAAATTGTTAATGATGAGTTTGATTAGTTCTTGAGATGAATGTTAGGAATTTGAGGGTTGTTTTGAGTAGATTTTCATGTACTTATGTTGGGTATTCGAATCTAAGCGAGTTGGGAAGAAACCATTCGGTTCTAGGCGAATTAGGGCCAAAAATCGAAGAAGAAAATTCGTCGGAATGTTCTGGGGAGGGACTGGGGCGCACACTAGCAGTGTGCCCCAGTGAGGTCTCTGAAGTCTAGGGGTTGGTACCCCGCGCCAGCCAAGGTCGCATGCTCCAACCTTTTTTCCATCGTTAGCTCCATATGAGTCCTTTTAAAGTGTACCTCCACTCCCTTCTGGTTCTAACGATTCTAAACTACATTTAAACATCCAGAGATCCCTTATAACATGAATCATAATCCTTGAATTCATAATTCAAATTCAAGGTAGAGTTAAGAGTAAAGTCTTGAGAGTTCTTTCGAGTCATTTTGAGAAGTCTTTTACAATCTTTTAAAACTTGTCTTAAGATTTGAGTATGAGGATGAGGAGAGTTCAGTTTCATTTTTCAAAAGGAATATATGGGGACTAAGTATCCCCAAGAGTAAATGTTTTTACGTTTAAAATGAGAGGAAACATCAATTTCCAAATGAGTTCATGAGGAGTTTTTTAGTATGATGTCTTTTAAGAGAACTTTTTGAGTAATAATCTCAAAGCTTGAGGATGACGAAATGTTTTTAAACATATGAGCTGATTTATATTTTAGAAGTAGTATTGAGCACCGATGTGGGGACAACTTCATACAACTCAAAGTCCTCATAAACCATGTAGCCAACGTGGGTAGAAAGGGTCATACTTTTTAGATTACTCCTTATTGCTTTTTCAGCATAGCTTAGTGGATCCACTTAGTTAAGGATGTATTATACTCTGACAAGGTATAGGACAGTTCTGGCAGTGTGGGCGAGACGTTGTATCATCACATAGCTCATAGTGATGGTTATCGGTTAGAGAATCTCTCAAATATAGTTATTTTGTATCTTTACATACAAACTGAGTTATTATTGTATTTTTAAAGACATTGAGTTGTTATCTACCATTTTAAATGCTTTATATAAACTCCATCTTTATTGTTGTTTATATACTATATTGAGTTGAGTATCCATGAGTTAAGTAGAGTTGACGTGAGTATGTTTCCTTCTTTCCAAGTTCAAGCTTTTATGTTATGTTCAGTTTCCCCTTACATGCTCATACATTCAATGTATTGGTGTCATTTGTCTTGCATCATTTCATGATGCAGATATATCATATCATGGTCATCAACAGGCGTTTCGTTCATACCACTTGCAGTTCCAGAGTTGTTTGGTGAGCCTCCTTGCTTCCGGAGGATCCCTTATTTATTATTTCACTTTTGTTAGGATGATCGGTGTCTTGTCCTGACATCCCTTATAGTATTAGAGTCTTCATAGATAGACAGTAGCAGTTGATGAGTCTTTTCATTTCTTTGTTAAATGTTTTAACCTGGCTAGTTGAATATTCTCTTATATTCTGAGTTATTCATTCGAAACATTTGAGTTAAAGCTTTGTATTTGAGTTCATCTTATGTTGAGTAAGTCTTCCGCTAAGAGTTGAGCAGGGCCAAGGGTTCGCTTGGGGCCAACAATGGTTCTCGAGTGCCAGTAGCGTCCAAAGTGTAGGCTCGAGGCGCGACAAAAGTACTTTAGTGCGAGAGAATAGTCATCATTGTGTATCATACAATTGTAATTAATTGCTAGTTTAATTCTATCATTTTGCTTTCAATTTTTTTTACTCCTATTAATATTAACATTATTATGATAACAACAAAAAAATATATAATTTTTTTTTATAGAATAAAAGAAGCCAAAGAGAAGTAGTGTTTGAACTTTAATTTCAAATGATTGTTAGAAGTACTAATCTAAAAGTTCATTTTGTAAACCTTGAAAACTTATCATGTAAAGACCCTCCTTGAATTTGACATGTTTTTGTTCCTCAAAAGTATTGCCCTCACTCTCACTGACACTATTTGTTCTGGCATTAAAAATCACTACCTGTTGATGTTTGCTCTGCATATTTTTGACATAATTGTAGTGAAAGCATAATGGAGAATTCTCCGTCGCTGCGCTTTTTGTGCTATGTTAAAAGAAAGAAATGAGAGGCGTACATTTGTTTATTGTAGAATTGTGAATCTTTGATCTACAATAATGAATTATGTTGGTTTCCAAAGTTTGACATACGCCATAATTTGTTGGAAAATATATGTCGAGGACATAAATTTATGTGAAGAACAACACTAAGATGAAGGTTTGATAATATGAATAAAGAACACAAAATTGAATCCTTGAAACACGTGCAAAATGCTTTCCTAAAAATGATATTTTGTCGCGACCCGAGCCTACACCCTAAACATGACCGGCACTCGAGAAAAATTGTTGGTCCACAAGCGAACCCTCATCCTGGCTGACTACAAGCGGATGACTAACTCAAGCATACATAAGCTTAAAACTGAATTAAATTTCGTTGAACTCAAATACTCAACCTTTTAAAAAGTCTGTACACCACTCAAAAGAAAGTAAAAATAGAAAACCCCTCATCTCTATCTATCTATGAAGCCTCCACACTACTAACTGTAAGGAAAAGTTGAAGTCCTCCGAAATATATGATTAAGAGAATGTACATTGTGATTGTAATTGTGGATTGTTGAATGGATCGGGTTTTACGTCCCAACACACTAACTTGGATCGAGTGACACATTTCGGTGCATATACGGGATTGGTTGTCACGTCAGACACACTAACTTGGATCGAGTACCACGTACCGGTACACTAACAGTTTGGGTATACCAATGACTTGGCATGTCTGTATATCTTTGAGATTGTGAAATTATACGATGTTCATAAGTGATAATTGATATTGTATATGTTTGGTGTATGCATGTTTATTATTGTGGTAATGGCTTATATATGTTTCACTTATTGGGATAGCCGTGTGATCCTACTAGTACATTGTGGCTATGTACTGATACTGCACTTGCTCTTTCTTTGTTGAGTACAGGGGATCTTCAGGCGGCTACTGACAGACCTCATTTAGAAGACCAGTGATCGACTCGAATTCAAGGGTGAGCCAGTTCTTCGGGGCAGTAATGAGTTCTCTTTTTGTTTATGTCCACATCTTCGGACTTCGTCTAGTACTTAGATTTTCTTAGGTTTAATTGGGTTGTACCCATTTTCTTTAGATTTATGATCCTTGTTAGAGTTTTGNATGATTAAAAGTAACAATGAATCATCTAAAAAGTATGACCCTTTTTACCCATGTTGGCATACATAGTTTATGAGGACTTTAAGTTGTCTGAACTCGTCCTCATATTGGTGCTCAATACTACTCCCAATAATATAACTCTGGTTCATATGTTTAAGAATATTTCCTCATCCTCAAACTTTGAGATTATTACTCAAATGGTTCTCTTAAAAGAGATAGTGCTCAAAACTCCTCATGAACTCATTTGGAAATCAAAGTTTACTCTCATTTTTATTGTAAAAACATTTACTTTTGGGAATATTTAGTTCCTTTCTATTCATTTTTAAAAATGAAACTCAACTCTCCTCATCCTCATACTCATTTACTCAAGTCTTTAAACAGATTATAAATAATTGTAAAAGACTGCTTAAAATAGGATTCATGCTGAATTATGGACGTGAACGACTCAATTCAAGGGTTTCAATAACCATATATAGGACTCAATACTCGTAACTTGATAACTCCAGAACTCAAGGACTCAATGATACTACTCATCTCAAGAATGCTCGACTCATTGGGTTCATACAAAATTAAGGGCATGACCGACTCAACTCAAGGACCATCATGTGTAATATGTAATAGTACCATAATTAGGAATATAATCTTAAAAGTATTAGGAACTCAATACTCAAGAACTTAGAACTCAAAGATACTCAATTTATGGAGTTCATGCGAAATTATGGGCATGAACGACTCGACTCAAGGATCGCAATAATAATGTAGTCTCATGAATACACTCTTCTCATTCTCATACTCACTTACTCAAGTCTGAAAACGACTTATAAGTAATTGTAGATGATTCCTCAAAAAGACTCAAATGGACTTTCTCAAACTTTACTCTTAACTCTACCTCAAATTTAAATTTTGAATTCAAGGATTATGATTATGATATATAGGATTTTTCAATGATTAGATTTAGTTTGGATAGTTAAAATCAAGAAGGGAGAGAATATATGTTTTAAAAGAATTTAGGTAGAACGAATGACGGAAAATGAACAGGGGCAGGCGACCTTGGCGCAATCTTGGCACAGGGCACTAGCCCCACATCAACTACGGCCCATTTATGGCGCACTGCATGTGTGGCACACTAGCTCTTGAGGCGTATCTGTGGCGTGTCGAGCCAGCCCTCCTGGCGTATATGTGGCACGTCATGCCACCCGTTCCCCATAATGTTCTAACGGTTTTTTCTTCTCGATTTTGGCCCTAATTCACCTAGAATCAATTGATTTCTTCCAAACTCCTTTAGATTCGTACACAATATATAAGTAAACAAAAATCTACTCAAAAACAACCCTCAAACTCATAACATTCACCTCAAGAACTCATCAAATCCCATTATTAAAGATTTAAGAACGAAACTTCAAGAAACTTATCTAGAACCTCAATAAATGGATTTTCATGGATGAAATTAACTCAAGAAACTCATGATTGGCATGAGGGTGAACGAACCCATCACTATGAAAGCTTACATACCTCGTAAGGATCAATTCCTTGGAAAAATTTCTCGAAGATCGCAAGAATCTTGAACGAACGCTTGGACCTCTCTTTTTTCTCCTTAATCGGATAGGCTGAACTCAAATGGACATATATCCCTCATCCGAACTTAGAATTTTGTAAACTCAGTGACGTTGGAAAGAGGACTCAAAGATCTTCAATTTGATACCTCATGGGCCACCTAACTCATTATGTGCTAAAAGTTATGTTTGTTTGAAGTTGAACCAAAACTTAAAAGAACTTACATATGACTTGAATGAATTTCTCTTAAGTTCTTTTTAGAACTCGAGGTGCTATATCTAGTGACCTTGACACATAAGAAAATTTAAATTGCTCGGTAAAATCTTACTCACAACGAAGAATGGTCGAGTCTTAGGTCAAAAGTTTTTGGGTGTTACATTATCTCACCCTTGGGATCATTCGTCCTCGAATGACGGCTTGACTAGGTATGGATCGGGGTTACTATTACTATCTCTTCTGACTCATGAACTTGCCTACTAACATAGGCTGAACTGATTCATACCAAGAGTGGGGACTTCATATAGTACCTAAGTCAAGAACGATGTTGTTGTGAACATAGTCACGCTCTCTCTAAAGTTACCTTATCGGAATCAAATGAAAGAAAGTATGGGCATGAAGTAAGAATAGGAATACCTTGCATGGGGTAATGTGACTGCTAGCTGTTAATCTTAGCAACACTCCTCAACAACGCTCTTATTTACTTTTACCATACCTCATTGGCTGCAACTCATAGCTTCCACAAGGGTACATGACTTCTCTTACCAAGGTCTGAGTCTATTCAAGCTTAACCCAAATCCCAAGGTTCGGGTTCTAAACCTCTCTATAGGGAATCTCATCCCAAGAATATTACTCTTTACCACCACATTTAATCAACATTGGGCTCATATCAAGAACCACTTAATGTTTAACAAAACCGCATTCATGCTTAGTACTCTAACAATTACATGGACTCGTACTAACCAGCTCCTTAAAAAGTTCTCATTCTCTCATCATCTCTACCATACCAACTAGAATTTCCCGCATTACTACTCGAAACCAACTAAGGGCTCCCATTTAACTATTTCTCATAGTAAAAACTCATCCTCCTCTTTCTCCACATTTATAACCTTAGATGGAATTATCACACCATCATTATCACGATAAGATCTTTAACCTTCTCCTTCTAACATCACTCCACTACTAAAAGGACCTCTGAAAAGATATCTCTTATACTCTTTTGAACTCATTACTATCTTATTCTCAACACTTGACTTGATTTCCCATCTTATCTTCTCTCCCTTAGGTCTAAAGCTGACACTAGAAAGTTATGGACCTATTCCATCATCTCTAAACTGGTTTACATCCCCCTTTACTCTAACACTCAGGAAAAGTCTATCTCATGACTATCAAACTCTCCATAAGCAGGTACTAAGACCTCTTTCTAAGATGTTTCTCTTGACCTATTCTCATTAGCTCCTAAGGTTGCTTCATCTTGCTCTTTAGGAAAATTACACTTGCACCAGCCTATCTCATATTGGCAGCTCAATTATACAATCTAGGCACACATAAAAAAAATCATAACCTCAATTGGGACCTCATCTGGCCACATACCATCTCGGGTATACCTCTTACTGCTCTACCTTAATTTCTCTCCTCTACAGGTCATAATACCACATTTTCATTGCAAGGTGCCACTTTGATCTCCTCGCCTATTTCAGGCCAAACCTACTAGATCATATCTCAAAACTAACACCATCACCCTCATGTTGCCATTTGATCACGACACTCATCTCAAATTCAAGCTTAGTGTCTAGTACTTAACATGGATATCAATATGATTGCTCACACTTTATACAACTTGTGACTACCAGAAAAGTCAAGAAACACTCACCCACTAAGATCTAACAACAAGTAGGAAGTCTTTAGCTCTGCGTCTACCTACCTGATTACCTTCACCTTCCATTTCACAACTTAAGTACTATTTACTCACTTACTGCACATTACCTCTCAAATAATTCTATTATCTTCTGAATACCACGGGGTTCACCCATCAAAAATTCATAAGCCTAGCTTGGGTCTATCACCTTATGAATACTCTACTCTTTAATTCCACACACATATTTAGTCTTCTCTAACACGATGGCACATCGACATAAACTTTACCCTAGTTAAAAGTATATTATATCTAATCCTCAGTAGTAACTATTCCTATTCCTTCTATCAAGAACTCTCTATAACATTATTATTCCTTATTCTACTCAAAAGAACTCATCCTTATAATTGACTAGGTGCATGATTGCAATAATATAATTTGCCCCATCACTATCTCCCTTTCATAAATTTCTATACATCTGCATGCTTTTCTCTTAACTTAAGGGCACTCTTTACTACTACTGCTCATAATCTCGTAATTCATATTTTATTTTAGGGTGAAAATATTACCCAAGCTCTAAAACACACTTTCTCATAAGGTTCTCACTTGAATAAGGCTTAGAGAAGAGAGTACATCTCAATTTCAGCTTAAACGCACGATTCATATGAATGTGAGTGCATTCGTTCGAACTCAATAGTTAACTCACTCATAGGCTCCTCTCAAGCCCCTCTTGAGTCTCATGACTTCCTCAAGATTTGTGCTAAGAATAACTCATCCATAAGGATCTTGGGCTTTACCTTTCAACCACCTTTAGTATGAGGGGTAGTTAAATGGATATGTGAACGTACGAGTTAGAAAAAGACTTTATGACATAATTCTATTGCACGATTAAGAGTATGAAGAAGAGAAACTTTTCTTAAATGCATGTAGTCCCTCATTTATAGAAGTGGGGCCCTCACAACCATAAACAAGACCTTACTGACACGGCTTCATAGACACCCTAGGAAACTTGAACTTTGTGCTCTGATACCAAGTTTGTCACGACCCAAGCCTACACCCTTGACGTGGCTGGCACTCGAGAACCATTGTTGGTCCCCAAGCAAACCCTCTTCTTAGCTGACTACAAGAGGAAGACTAACTCAAGCATACATAAGCTTAAAACTGAATTAAATTTTATTGAACTCAAATACTCAGACTTTTAAAAAATCTCTACAATACTCAAAAGAAAGTAAATATAGAAAACTCCTCAACTCTGTCTATCTATGAAGCCTCTACTATTACAGAAGGATTTTGGGGCAAGACCCACAACATGTCAAAACTACTAATTGTAAGGTAAAGGTGAAGTCATTCATAATATAAGAACGCTCACCAAAGCTGATTGGAATATCACATGACCTCAATGAAACGCCTATTGATGATCATGAATACCTGTATATGCATCATGAAATGATGCAGGCCAAATGGTGTTAGTACATTGAATGTATGAACATGTAAAGGGAACTCTACAGCATAAACATAAGCTTGAACTGATAAAAGGGGAACATACTTACCTCGTCTCATCTCACTCAACTCGACTGAACTCAAGAATACTCAACTCAAAGATACTCAACTCAACTCAAGGATACTCAACTCAAGCGTACTTAATTCAAAGATACTAAACTCAACTCAAGGATAAAGAAACAATAAAAGATGCAATATATGGAAAACTTTTCAAACACTAGATAATAACTCAATTGTATGTAAAAATATAATAATAACTCAATTGTATGTAAAAATATAATAATAACTCTTATTTGGGAGATTCTTTAACCGACAACCATCACTATAAGCTATGTGATGATACAAAGTCACGCCCACGTTGCCAGAACTGCCATATATCATGCTGGAGTAAAAGACATCCACGACTAAGTGGATCTAATAAGCTATGCTTAAAAAGCAATAAGGAATCATCTGAAAAATATGGCCCTTTTTACCCATGTTGGCATACATGGCTTATGAGGACTTTGACTTGTCTGAAATCATCCACATATCGGTGCTCAATATTACTCCCAATAATATAACTCAGGCTCATATGCTTAAAAACATTTCCTCATCCTCAAACTTTGATATTATTACTCAAATGGTTCTCTTAAAAGAGATAGTTCTCAAAACTCCTCATGAACTCATTTGCAAATCAAAGTTTCCTCTCATTTTAAATGTAAAAACATTTACTCTTAGGAATATTTAGTTCCCTTATATTCATTTTTAAAAATGAAACTCGACTCTCCTCATCCTCATACTCATTTACTATAGTCTTTAGACAAATTATAAATAATTTTAAGAGACTTCTTAAAACAGGGTTCATGCCGAATTATGGACATGAACGACTCACTTTAAGGGTTTCAATAACCATATATAGGACTCAATACTCGGAACTCTATAACTCCATAACTCAAGGTCTCAATGATACTACTCACCTAAAGAATTCCCAACTCACAGGGTTCATGTAGAATTATGGACATGAACGACTCAACTCAAGGACCTTCATGTGTAACATGTAGTAATCCTATAATTAGGAATATAATCTCAAAAGGATTAGGAACTCAATACTCAAGAACTTAGAACTCAAAGATACTCAATTTATGGAGTTCATGCAGAATTATGGGCATGAACGACTTGACTCAAGGATCTCAATAATAATGTAGTCTCATGAATACACTCCTCTCATTCTCATACTCACTTAATCAAGTCTTGAAACAACTTATAAGTACTTGTAGAAGACTACTTGAGAAGACTCAAAGGGACTTTCTCAAACTTTACTCTTAACTCTACCTCAAATTTGAATTTTGAATTCAAAGATAATGATTATGATATTTAGTATTTTTCGATGATTAGATGTAGTTTGGATAGTTAAAATCAAAAGAAGATCAAAGATATGTTTTAAAAGAATTCAAACGAAATGAACGGGGGCAGGCAACCCTGGCACAATCCTGGCGTAGGGCGCCAGCCCTACATCAACTGCAAGCGTGGCGCGCCAGCCCTCCTGGCGGATCCATGGTGTGGCATGCCAGCCCTCTTGGTGCATCCGTGGCGTGACGCGCAAGCCCTTTTAGCGCAACCATGGCGCGTCGCGCCACCCCTTCCCTAGAATGTTCTAACAAATTTTTCTTCTCTATTTTTGGCCTTAATTCACCTAGAATTAATTGGTTTCTTCTAAACTCCTTTAGATTCGTATACCCAACATAAGTAAATAAAAATGTACTTAAAAACAACCCTCAAACTTATAACATTCACCTCAAGAACTCATCAAATCACATTATTAAAGATTTAAGAACGAAACTTCAAGAAACTCATCAGGAAATAAATGGATTTTCATCGATGAAATTAACCCAATAAACTCATGATTGGCGTGAGGGTGAAAGAACCCATCACTATGAAAGCTTACATACCTTGTAAGGATCAATTTCTTGGTGAAATTTCTCGAAGATTGTAAGAATCTTGAAGAAACGCTTGAACTTCTCCTTTTTCCCCTCTTGAACTTCTCTATAAAACCCTAAGTGTGTTTAGAAATTATGAAAATTGATCTAAATCAGTTTAGGCCATTTAAGGCTAATGGGGTTAGGAAAAGACCAAAATACCCCTTCTTAATTCAGATGAATTTACTTAATCAGACAGGCTGAACTCAAACAGATATATCTCTCTCATCTGAACTCAGAATTTAGCAAACACGGTGGCGTTGGAAAGAGGACTCAAGATCTTCGATTTGATACCTCATGGGTCACCTTACTCATTATGTGATAAAAGTTATGGTAGTTTGAAGTTTGCCAATAACTTAAAAGAACTTATAGATGACTTGAATGAATTTCTCTTCAGTTCTTTCTGAAACTCGAGGTGCTACATCTACTGACCTTGACACCTAATAAAATTTAAATTCCTCGGTAAAATCATACTCACAACAAAGAATGGTTCGAGTCTTAGGTCAAAAAATTTCGGGATATTACATATTTGATCCCTCTCCTCCACGAGATTATATGGGATTGTATGCAAATAGTTTTAGTGGACATGAAAAGACTATGAATTTCTTAACTAAGAAAATAGTTAAGAAATCCTATTCGAAAGCAAGAACTTGAATGCTTGATCTTCTGGAGAAGAAAAGATTTATTTGGAGAATGTTGTAAATAAATGTATTATGTAAACAATTATTTGTGAATCTGTACTAGTTTCATTTAAATAGAGTTGGTGGTAACCAATGAATGAAAGACACACCCTTTAATTTAAAAGACACTAACTAAAGAATTAAGAAACACACTTTTCATCTAAATGACACCAACTAAAGAATGAAAAGTCACACTCTTTCATTTAAAAGACACCTCTTCATTCAAGTAAAAGATTATATTAATAATTTAATTTCAGTTTTCATTTGAATCAAATTTCAAATGTTTTTGTGTGTAAATGGGCAGAGAATAAAGGAAGAAAAATAAAGCCATAATGACATAAGCATCAATAAAAACACTAAGATAAAGGATTGATAATATGAATAAAGAAACCAGAATTGAAAGGCTTGAAACACATGCAAAACGCTTTCTAAAAATGATATTTTCTACCTCTCTTCCAGAAGATTTATGTGAACTTGTATGCAATAGTTTTAGTGGATATGACAAGCCTATGAATTTCTACACAAGCAAAAAGTTAATAAATTATATTGGAAAGCAAGAACATGAAGGCTTGATCATTTGGAGAAGAAAATATTTCTTTGGAGAATGTTGTAAAGAAATGTATTTTGTAAAAAGTTATTCGTGAATCAGCAGTAGTTGGATTTAAATAGAGTTGGTAGTAACCAAATAATGAAAGATACACCCTTACTCTAGAATGAAAAACACACCTTTTCATTTAAATGACACCAACTAAAGAAAGAAAAGGCACACTCCTTCATTTAAAAGACGTTTCTTCATTTAAGAAAAAACTTATATATATAATTTAATTTCAATTTTCATTTGAATCAAATTTCATATGCTTTTGTGTGTAAATGGGCAGATCATAAGGGAAGAAAAAATATAGTCATAATGGTAGAAGCATGTATAGTTATTATGTTTTGTTGTTTTGTGTGGGGTTATGTAAAATCGGAAGCCATTAGTGACGACTGAATGTGTAGTTTCTAGAGAGGAGGGGAAGACTATTTTTGGAAATAAATAAATAAATAAGGGAATTCTTGCTTGTGGTGGCGCCACATCACTGGGTTGAGGGATCTCTTAGGGCTAAACTTTCAAAATGTTAGAGTTATAATACTTGTTCACTTTTACATCCTTTTAAAATTTATTTATCCCTTCACCAACGATTATTTATTTATTAGAAAACTTAATATCTCAGGTTGATGTGCATTTGATTCCCCAAAAATATAAAATAGTAACACTTCCTGGAAGTAAAAGGATAAATTATAAAATCAAATTAAAGATAACTGGTTGAAGGATAAATGATAAGATGTTATAATTATCATTTTCCTTTACATTATTAATGCTCGTTACTACTTAATCTTGTATATAAGATAATATAATATTTTATTTTTAATGAATATAGGTTCTAAGTATTATTTTATAAATTTTGTGATATTAAATTTCCGTGAGGCGATAATGGTAGAAGCATGAAGAAGAACTCTAAGATGAAGGTTTGATAATATGAACAAAGAATATAAAATCGAAGGCATTAAACACGTGCAAAACTCTTTCTAAAAATGTAACTTTTTATGATTTATATGGCATGTTATTGTATGAACAAAGACAACTGAAAAGGGATTAAGCCCTTAATATGACTTCTCCTTCAGCTAAATATACCCAAAGTTTTGCTCCCACTACACGTGGTCATGGTAGTGGTAGAGGTCGAGGTAGAGGTGGTCGAGGTCGTCGTGGTTCTTCTAATCAAGAATTTATAAAATCTTCCCAGCATAACAACTTTCAGAGTTCTACTATGTTAACTCAATCTGGGGTCCAATCTTCATACTCTCATATGTCTTGGATTGTTTTTCATAATTGTGAAGGAAAGGGTCATATTTCACGTGTTTTCCCATCACCCAAAATCAACAACAGTAATTAAGCTTACATATGATCATTCAGTAATATTTGTAATTTTGATACGTAGACTACATTGTCAAAAACATTTTATCTTAAAGCAAGGCGTTCCTGTGAAATCTTAAAGTGCTATATTTTTAAAATTTTCATTTTTGTGATACAAAATTTATGAGTCATAGAGAGATTTAAGTATAAGAAAGAAGTCTAAGAAAATCTCCATGGAAATAGTTGGTCAGAATTAACAAAAAAAATTAAATTTCAAGAAGTTATAAAGAACAACGTCAAAAGTTAAAGTAGAGACCAAAAAGCCTCGAACAACAACACTCCCAAGTTAAGTGAAACACCATGTACATACAAGAACATAATTAACTAAATTCAAATGGAGGACCTTCGGCTCCTTTCTTATGAACCTCCATCAATCTCTTTTTTATTATAGTATGTTGTATCATGTATATGTTAAAAATGACCATAAAATTATCGGTATCATAAAGGTGTTTCCTCATTGTCTCGAAATAGTCATTGTCATTGCTTAGGTTTCATATCACCGGCCCCAACTTATTTGGAATTGAACCATCGTTATTATTATGGTTATAGTATGCGGTTACAAAGAATTAATTGAATGATCAACCAAGCAGTAGTGTGACATGTCACGCCCCGAGGCTACCCCCAGGACGTGGACACAGGACCTAGGATCACGAGTGACCCCAAGCTAACACTATTGGCATATCATAAGCATACTTAAGGATTTCCTGAATAATAGACATACTGTGCGGACGCTTAAAACATACCATAAAATGAAATGATAGGAAATACCCATTCTAAGTTTGAATATATAAAACTGAGTTTAATGACACCTCAAAGATCAATCTCAAACTAAAACTGAATTTAAACTATGTCTGAATATTTCCCAACTAACTCTAGCAAAACTGAAACTGAAAAACTGAAAATAGAAAGATAACATGTCAATCGTCCTCGAAGAATGAGGACTCACCCCTGATGTTGCTGAACTAGAGATCGGGGACCGATCTATGCATAATCTGAATGCTAAGGACTTGAACCTACATTACTAGAAGATGTAGCGCAGAGTATGCATCAGTGCTTGAAGGGTACTGAGCATGCAAGATAGGATAAAGCTGAATAAAACATATAACTAAACAAAGCGATACAACAATGATATAATCTGAACATGATAGAAATACTGAAACATACTGAATACTGAGCTAACTAAATTCAATGACCAAGTACATGACATGATTAGATTGAATACTGAACTGTAACTGATAACTTGGTCAATGCACTAGAATCTGGTTGTGGGAGCTATTGTTAACTGACATAAAACCACGAGAGCTATCTGTGGAGTCTGATGTATCACCCCATCAAGAGGACCCAATATACCTTGCCAAGGGTATAAAGGCATGACTGCGTGATAACTAAATATGTTGCCCAAAGAAGGGACTTATCCTACGGGGGCACGTAGTTCTGGGACTATGAGAGTGACTGACCCTTAGTCCACTCGGTATTAAGCCTACTCCAAACTGATTATATAAATAACACATTATGATTGAATTTTTGTTAGGGGTGTTCACGGTTTGGATAAAAACTGATCCAAACCAATAAATCAAACCAAAACGATAAAATAAAATTGATTTTATTTGGCTATGGTTTGGTTTGGTTTTAGATTTTTGAAAACCGATATATTTGACTTGGTTATGGTTTTATTCGAAAAAACTGAAGAAATAACTAAACCAAATCGATGAAATATATACATATATTTTATTAATATAAATACTTAATATATTATTTTTATAACCAATTGTAAAGATCTTATATATGTTTTCATTATAATTTCTTTATAATTTACTTATTGAAAGCAAAAATGCTCAAGGTGAAAACATTTATTTTATTGATTTCATGTATAAGAGTGTCTATGTCAATTCATTGTGGGACTGAAAATGTTAATGTCTCTTCCTTCTAAGCCAATATAATGAATTTTAAAGCTTTAATGATAATACATTCAGTGATAGAAAACTTAATAATTTCAGTCATTCTAACTATTTTTTTGTTTTGAATGCATTGTTGTCACTTTTTTCACATTTTGAATGAATTTTTTATTTTATTTTAGTGTATGGTTAATAACTGAATAACCGAACCGAACCGAACCGAAATCGATAACCACCAAACCAATAAATGTATATTATATTTCGTTTGGTTTGGTTTTGATAATTTTAAAACCGATTAAGTTGGTTTGGTTTTGGTTTTGACCAATAACCAATCCAAACCGATCTGTGAACACCCCTAATTTATGTAATACTGAAAAGCTCAAAATACTGACATGTTAACTGAAAATGCAACATTAATATACTGATAATGAGATATTCTTAACTGAGGCATGTGTATCTAAATAAACTGACCTAGCAAGTGTAATTCATGAACTAAACAAACCTACACAACTAGGGTTCTGAGTTTCAAATAAGAACTAAGCAACAATTCCACAAAAACATAATAATCTTATTTGCATTAGTCTAACAACTGGATCACAACATAAATTCTAAAATTCTAGAAACCCTAGGTCTAACATGATATAGAGAATCAACAGTCTGACTGAATTATAGGGACCTAATGGGTGAAAGGAACCCACCAGTGAAATCCCACATACCTATTGACGAAATTCACAGAGAAATCTTTCAATTTCGAGGCTGGAACTGAATAAAACTTATTACCTTTTTGGAGAGGGCTTGGTTGACTCTTTCTCCGTCTTTTCGTTCAACTTGATAATTTTTGGAGAATGAGTTTACTAGGGTAAGTTCTAATTAAGTTACTAGGCTAAAATTGAAAAAATCGACATAGTTTGGGGATTAAACAACATATTTTAGGGGTCCAATGCATAGGAAAAAGACCAAACGACCCCTGACTTAAAAGGTGTCGGGGCCAATCGACGGACCGTCGATGGATCTATAGTCCGTCCTGTCAACCATCGACTGACTCCAGAGAAGGGGTGTTGAGGATCACGATCCACGGACCTGGACCACGAGCCGTGGTCTGGCCGTGGGTCGTGCCTCGGTTGAATTTTGTCTGAGTTTTGGGAAAGGGTTGTAGGTGGCCATCCACGGACACCACTTACGGTCCTAGGGTCACCCTACGGTCCGTGGGTGGTTCCCGTCGGTGGTACCTACAACTTCTGAAATTTGCATTATGTTCTATCTAGGATGCGGGGTGTTACATTATCTCCCCCTTGGGAACATTTGTCCTCGAATGAAGACTAAAGTGTAGTATCTCGGAAACTAGTAGATTAAACTAGGGCCTTAAGTTAGGGTTCTAAAGTTTGGTATGAGGATTAGAGTCCTAGATAAGACTTCCCGTACTTGGAATGAGGGGTTTAGGGTTTGAACGTCAAGGCACGTCTTACACCCCATAAATTAGTAGACCAACTAGGGTTTAGTGTGGGCCAAGGCAAGGGGCAAAAGCCAAGGCCAAGGGGGCAAGACCCAAGCCAGGGCCAAGGCTGCCCAAGCTTGGAAGCACACTGCCTCAAGTCCATGACCACTACCACGGCTTGTGGTGTGGTTCTTGAAGGCAAGGCAGTAGCTCCCTAAGGGCTACCTCACAATTGCTCATCTTCACGAGCCACTTCACGGCTCGTGGTCTTGACCATGGCTCGTAGGAAGGATCGTGAAGAAGCCTTAGTTTGTGGAAGGCCAAGACCTCAAGTCCAAGCCACTGCCTAAGGTACCACGGACAGGACCACGACTCATTGTCTTGACCACGGCTTGTGAGCCCTGTCGTGGTGCCTGTCACCATGGTTGCAAAACGAGGGGTCTTTTAGTAAATTCATTTTTAGTTGGTATTAAATGGGGGTCATTTTATATGGACTTTACACACCAATATAGACTATTTTAAGTCATTAACCAGCTCAACTAAGTCAATTAGAATCAAAACCCCAAAACACTCTCCTCTCAAATATTTCTCTCTCTAGAAAACCTCCATTGAAGAAGAAGCTAGAGTTTGAAGCTAAGGTCAAGAACAAAGACTCCATTGTTGAAAGCTTTTGTTAGAAATTTAATTAAAGGTATGCTTAGCTTTTCATCTATGGGTTCTTCTACCCATAGAGTCCCCTAGAATTTCCCCAAATTTGTGAAGAAAAACCCCAATCTAAGATAGGATTCTTCCAATGAATGGGTTTGGTTGGGTATGACTCCAATTGGTTGGTTAATACTTATTTATGGTTAATTTAGTGTTGATTCATGAAATTATGGTGAATTTATGTGAATTCCAGGGTAAACCCTAGAAATCAAAGTGTGTGGGTTTATGCCTTGTGAAGAGAAATTGATGATTCTTGATAGATCTTCTAGAATTGTTACCATGTATAGAACTTGTTCAAGAATAGGAATATTAAATCATGAATTGAACTAGATTTATGAATGTATAATAGATCATGAATTGTTGTGATTGAATTTGGGACTTTATGATGCATTATGCTTAGAATTGCCTAAGACTAAGGCTTGTGACTAATATGTCTTGTGATCTAGCCTATTATGATGATTGTGGAGTAAAGCTTGAAGGTAGATTTTGAAGTCATAATGTTTATCACTAGGGCTTATAGAGTGAGTCTAATATGATGAGATAGCCTGCATAAAATTGGTATACAAATAGATAGAGTTGTGGTGGAAGGCTTCTACCTAGATGACCTACCTAGAACTATATGAATGCATGTATGTAGAATGTGAAAGGTCTTCTCACATAGAATGGTTCTAGATTGAAAGGTTAATCACCTAAAATGAATCAAATCATGTTAGAATAGAATAGCTTAAAGTTGTGACATATGATCCCTTTATGCATTGCTTTTTTAAGTAGCATGAGTTAGAAGTTCTCATGGTAGCTTCGGATTGAGGAACCATACTATCCTAAGGTTAGCTTGAATTACAATTTGTGGGATGCTCTTCATGGTATCTTGCATTAGTGTAGGCATGGTAGCCTAGGATTGAGGACCTATACTCTCCTAAGGGCAGCTTAAACTAGCATTGTTAGAATGCCTTCATGATAGCATGACTTTGTTAGGCCGAGACCATTACATGGTAGCTTAGGATTGAGGATTCATACTCTCCTAAGGGTAGCTTAGGGTTGAGGATTCATACTCCCCTAAGAGTAACATCCATCATATTGAATGTTTGCATGGTAGCTAGGTTTGAATACTTGTATTCTTTCTTGTATAGCTTGGTTTACATAATAGTGTGTTTTCTATGGTAGTTAGGTCTAGCCTAGTAGGGTGCTATTCTTTGATAGTCTGGAATGATAAATAGTAAGCATTGAGTAAGATAGCCTAAAGAATTACTTAGTGTGAGTGGTAGTAGGGGATGCCACTCATACATTGCACAAGTATGACTTGAAGCTACTTATGAAGTGTCCTCTTATGTGATGTATGCCTATCTTAGATTGTTGCTATATTTGCCTTCCATGATATGATTGACTTAAGATGGTAGTTCCTTGTCTTTATGAAGTAGGTCAAGAATGACACCTATGAGTAGTATGCATGATTAGAGTGACTTCAAAGATATACTTAGTGTGTGTGGTATTATGGGATGCCACCCATGCATTGCACAAGTATGCTTTGAGGTTACTTATGATTATAGTACTCTTATGATATGAAAGCCTAAGTCTTGACTAAGAATGTGGACTATGCCCAAGAATGACCATAGAGGGATACTTAACTTGGATGGTATTATGGGATGCCATTCATGCCTTGCACAAGTATGCTTTGAGGTGGCTTGTGAAGTAGTTTTCTTAGAATATGAAAGACTAAGGGTTGAAGAATGTTAGTATTAAGGTCTAAGTAAAGACTATGCAATGAACTTAATGTATCTCCTATGCTCATTACCTATGTCTTATGTTGACTTGTGATTATGTATGCTTATGTTGGAGTTTATGCTATGATTATGTTATTATCTCTTATGCTTATGTCTTATGTTGACTAACCATTTTGAGATGCTCTTATAATATTGTGCTAGCTATTATACTTGGTACATTTTGTACCTACATTCTAATCAAATGTAGGGTTTTGGAGATTGAGTTCATTTGAAGGCTAGGTTTCTAAGGAGCAAGAAGAGTTGAAGATTTGGTGAGTCCTCATAGTTTCGAGGACAAACCCATTATTTCCTTTATGTCATTTCTTTATGTTTTAGATATTTGTATGGGTTGCGTCCCAAGACTTCTACTCAAGAGTTTAATAAATGGTTTGAGACAAAGGTGTAGTAAAGACTTCCGCTTGCATTTTATGAAAAGTTTTCAATTGTATGGATAAAAGAATTTTAAATTTTCCATACTTTTCTATATCTTATGTTATGATATGCTAAGGGCTTGTATGAGACCCCTTCGGGGTTAAGTACGCCATGTTACGGCTAGGGTATACCCTTGGGTTGTGACAAACTTGGTATCAGAGCACAAGGTTTAGAATGGTTCTAGGATTGTCTCAAACCACGTATAGTAGATTCTTGTTCATAAATGTGAAGCGCCCCACATTTATTAATAGGAGGCTATTGGATGTTTAGGAAATCTCACTTCTCCATTCTCTTAGTCGTGCCATAGAGTTTGGCTTTGTTAGGCCTTTCTTCTAATTCGTGCCCGTTGTTTTTCAGGGTATGGCTAATACAAGGGTTAATGCTAGGAGAGATGAGGAAGACAATGGAGAATAAGAGGTTCCTCTACAAGTTCCACACCAAGCTCCTCCTCAAGCTCCAAATGACCCTCCAATTGAGAATGTCACTCTTGCAGAGTTTAGGGCTTCTATGCAATTGTTGGCTAAAGCCTTGACGGCGCAAGCTAATAGAGAGGTTGTGGCTAAGGCAAACCCAATAAAGGGGATGGCTGCTTCTAGAGTGAGAGTGTTTTTGAGGATGAATCCTCCAGAGTTTAGTGGCTCCAAAGTGGAAGAGGATCCAAATGGCTTCATAGAGAAGGTTTATAAGGTGTTAGCTATAATAGGGGTGACTTCTATAGAGAAAGCGGAGCTAGCCGCTTATCAATTAAAAGATATTGCCAAAATATGGTATGAGCAATGGAAAGATGCTAGGTCGGTAGAAGCGGGTCCTATAGAGTGGGAAACATTTAAGTCAGCTTTTCTTGATAGGTTCTTTCCCCTAGAGTTGAGGGAAGCTAAGATGGAAGAGGTCATCAATATTAAGCAAGGTAACATGAGTGTTAAAGAGTATGCCTTGAAATTCACTCTTTTGTCTAAGTATGCTCCATCTTTGGTAGCAAATTCAAGGGATATGATGAGTAGGTTTATGACGGGGGTGTCTGATATGGTAGAAGAAGAATGTCGTATGGCAATGCTTGTTGATGATATGGATATCTCACGCCTCATGATGTTTTCCCAACAAATAGAAGAGTCAAAACTCAAGAAGGAGAAGGCTAGGGAGAAAAAGAGGGCTATGATGGATAATGATAAGTCCTTTCATGATGGGTTCGATGGACATGGTCATTCTAGGAATCGACAAAAGTTTTCCGAACAAGGCTTTTCTAATGCTCCTAAGCATAAGGATGAGACGGTGTCTACCCCTATGCCACAAGGGAAAATTAATGAGTCCCTATGTCCCATTTGTGCTAGGTGTGGTAAGAGGCATGAGGGTAGGTGTTTAGCCGGTAGAGAAGGTTGCTATAGTTGTGGTGGAGTGGCCACATGAACAAAGATTGTCCAAAGGCAAAGGCTACAAATAAGAGAGGGTAAGCAAGTTTCCACTAGTAGTGGGGAGGTAGAGCCTCAAAACAAGAATAGGTTTTATGCTCTCCAATCTAGAGAAGATCAAGAATGATCTCCTCATGTCCCTTCCGGTATGTGTTTTATGCTTTAGTAAATTTCTGGATTTCTTGTCTTTTGCGACTTGTTATGTTGGACTTGAAACTTGTCTTTAGTATGAATTATGTTTAGAAGAGTTTGTGTAGGCTTACTCCCAAGGGGGGAATAGTGTGCCTATCTAAGAAGGTTATTGTGAGATTATGTGTTGCCATGATTTCCTTATATGAATGTTCATGAAAATGCTTAGGTCTTGTTAGAAATGACTTATATACATTGTGTTGCCTCATGTTGTAGTGTATTTGAGTCAAGTTGTATATAGAATCCATTAGATGAATGAATGAGCATGCCTTAGTTTGGAGTTGAAAGATTCCACCTTGAATAAATGACTTTTGTGAGTAAATGGAATTTAGGCTCCATGAATGTGCATTGAGCATGTTTTAGCTAGGATATGATAAATCCTCCTTCAAAATGAATAGATATAGAATTTCATGCATTTTGGGTAGTTAGATGAAGTTCCTACTCCCTTGTGTTGCATTGAGTATATTTAGCTTAGAGTCAAAGTTTTCCTCCTTGGTTGTGTGCATTTAGATGTATTGTATGCACGATGGGCTGCTAGTCTAGAGTCGTTTCCTTTAAGAAGTGTTTAGAATCGTCATTCGAGGATGAATGTACCCAAGGGGGAGATATTGTACTACCTCGGAAACTAGTAGACTAAACTAGGGCCTTAAGTTAGGGTTCTAAAGTTTTGTATCAGGGTTAGAGTCGTAGATAAGACTTCCTGTACTTGGAATGAGGGGTTTAGGGGTTAAACGTCAAGGCACGTCTTACACCCCATAAATTAGTAAACCATATAGGGTTTAGTGTGGGCCAAGGCAAGGGGCAAGAGCCAAGGCCAAGGGGGCAAGGTCTAGGCCAAGGCCAAGGCTGCCTAAGCTTGGAAGCACACTGCCTCAAGTCCACGACCACTACCACGGCTCGTGGTCTTAACCACAACTTGTGGTGTGGTTAGTGAAGGCAAGGCAATAACTCCCTAAGGGATGCCTCACAATGGCTCATCTTCACGAGCCACTTCACGGCTCGTGGTCTTGACAATGGCTAGTGAAGAAGCCTTAGTTTGTGAGAGGCCAAGACCTCAAATTCAAGCCACTACCTAAGGGACCACGGCTCGTGAGCTCTGTTGTGGTGTCTGGCACCATGGCTGCAAAACGAGGGGTCTTTTAGTAAATTCATTTTTTGTTGGTATTAAATGGGGATCGTGTTATATGGACTTTATACATCAATATAGACTATTTTAAGTCATTAATCAAAGTATGTGGGTTTATACCTTGTGAAGAGAAATTGATGATTCTTGATAGATCATCTAGAATTGTTATCATATATAGAACTTGTTTAGGAATAGGAATATGAAATCATGCATTGAACTAGATTTATGAATGTATGATAGATAATGAATTGTAGCGATTGAATTTGGGACTTTATGATGAATTATGCTTAGAATTGCCTATGACTAAGGCTTGTGACTAATATGTCTTGTGATCTAGCCTAGTATGATGATTGTGGAGTAAAGCTTGAAGGTAGGGCTTGAAGTCATAATGTTAATCACTAGGTCTTATAGAGTAAGTCTAATATGAAGAGATAGCTTGTATAAAACTGGTATACAAATATATAGAGTTGTGGTGGAAGGCTTTTACCCATATGACCTACTTCTATATGAATGCATGTATGTAGAATGTGAAAGGTCTTCTCACATAGAATGGTTCTAGATTGAAAGGTTAATCCCCTAAAATGAATCAAAGAATGTTAGAATAGAATAGCTTGAAGTTGTGACATATGATCCCTTCATGTATAGCTTGTTTAAATAGCATGAGTTAGAAGTTCTCATGGTAGCTTGGGATTGAGGAACAATACTCTCCTAAGGTTAGCTTGAATTAGCATTTGTGGGATGCTCTTCATGGTAGCTTGAATTAGCATTGTGGGATGCTCTTCATGGTAGCTTGCATTAATGTAGGCATGGTAGCCTAGGATTGAGGACCTATACTCTCCTAAGGGTAGCTTGAACTAGAATTGTTAGAATGCCTTCATGGTAGCATGACTTGGTTAGGCCAATACCATTTCATGGTAGGTTAGGATTGAGGATTCATACTCTCCTAAGAGTAGCTAAGGGTTGAGGATTCATACTCCCCTAAGAGTAGCATGCATCATATTGAATGTTTGCATGGTAGCTAGGTTGGAATACTTGAATTCTTCCTTGTATAGCTTGGTTTGCATAATAGTGTGTTTTCCATGGTAGTTAGGTCTAGCCAAGTAGGGTGCTATTCTTTGATAGTCTAGAATGATAAATAGTAAGCATTGAGTAAGATAGCCTAAAGAAGTACTTAGTGTGAGTGGTAGTATGGGATGCCACTCATACATTGCACAAGTATTACTTGAAGCTACTTATGAAGTGTCCTCTTATGTGATGTATGCCTAGATTGGATTGTTGCTATATTTGTCTTCCATGATATGATTGACTTAAGATGGTAGTTCCTTGTCTTTATGAAGTAGGTCAAGAATGACACCTATGAGTAGTAAACATGATTAGAGTGACTTCAAAGATATGCTTAGTGTGTGTGGTATTATGGGATGCTACCCATGCATTGCACAAGTGTGATTTGAGGTTACTTAGTAGCATAGTACTCTTATGATATGTAATCTTGACTAAGTATGTGGACTATGCCTAAGAATGACCAAAAAGGGATACTTAGCTTGGATGGTATTATGGGATGCCTTTCTTGCCTTGCACAAGTATGCTTTGAGGTGGCTTGCGAAGTAGTTCTCTTAGAATATGAAAGACTAAGGGTTGAAGAATGTTAGTATGAAGGTCTAAGTAAAGACTATGCCATGAACTTAATGTATCTCATATGCTTATTACCTAAGTCTTATGTTGGAGATTATGCTATGATTATGCTATTATCTCTTATGCTTCTGTCTTATGTTGACTAACCATTTTGAGATGCTCTTAATATGTTGTCCTAGCTATCATACTTGGTACATTTTGTACTAACGCATACTTTGCCTACATTCTAATCAAATGCAGGGTTTCGGAGATTGAGTTCCTTTGGAGGCCAGGTTTCTAAGGAGCAAGAAGAGTTGAATATTTAGTGAGTCCTCATATCTTCGAGGACAAACCCATTATTTTCTTTATGTTATTTCTTTATGTTTTAGACATTTGTATGGGCTGCATCCCAAGACTTTTACTCAAGAGTTTAATAGATGGTTTGAGACAAAGGTGTAGTAAAGACTTCCGCTTGCATTTTATGAAAAGTATTTGATTGTATGGATAAAAGAAGTTTTTAATTTTCTGTACTTTTCTATATCAAGTACGCCATGTTACACTTAGGGTATACCCTTGGGTCGTAACATAAACTAGCTAAAAATGGAGGGAAAGAGCTGCAAACCCTACCAGTAAGTACTGAAACTGAAATCTGACTGAACTAAGTTCCAAGAACATGCAATTATGCTGAAAATGCAAGTATAACTAAAGGAACATGATACTAAGACTGAATCTACGCATGAGTAACTAAAAATCTAAAGAGGAACTATTACAAGCTGGAATGGAATCGGAATCAAAGAGATGAGGATACTAGGTCTTCATGGCTACTTCTGCTTCCCAAGTAGCTCTCTTTAGGGACTGACTCCTCCACAAAACCTTAACTTAAGCGACTTCTTTGTTTCTCAACCTTCGAATCTAACGATCAAGAATCTCAACTGGCACATCCTCAAAAGTGAGACTATCCTTCACAGCCACACTTTCCAAGGGTACAATGGATGCTGGATCACCCACAAGGTTTTTCAACAATGAAATGTGAAAGACCGGATGCACTGCTGCTAGTTCTGCTGGTTACTCTAACTCATAGGCCACCTTTCCAATTCTTTTCAAAATCTTATAAGGGCCTACATATCTAGGACTGAGCTTCCCTTTCTTGCCAAAACTCATCACCCCTTCATAGGTGACACATTTAAGAAAATCCAATCATCAATTTGGAACTCCAAGTCCCTTCTCCTTACATTTGCATAGGACTTCTGGCGACTCTGGGCTGTCTTAAGTCTATCTCTAATGAGCTGAACTTTTTCCATAGCATCATGAACCGAATCTGGCCCTATCAAGGCTGCTTCACCTAGTTCAAACCAACCAATTGGAGATCTATATCTACGCCCATAGAATGCCTCATAAGGGGCCATCTGAATGCTAAAATGGTAACTATTATTGTAGGTGAACTCTATAAGAGGAAGGATCATCCCTACTACCCTTGAAGTCGATCACGCAAGCTCTCAACATGTCCTCTAAGGTCTAAATGGTACGCTCTTCCTGACCATCCGTCTGTGGATAAAATGTTGTGCTAAGATTAACCTGGGTACCAAGACCTTTCTGACATGACTTCCAGAAATGAGAGGTAAATTGAGGACCTCTATCTGATATGATAGACAAAGGAACCCCATGCAACCTAACTATCTCATTAATGTAAAGCTTGTCATAGTCCTCCACTGAATCTTTAGTCTTGACAGCCAAGAAATGAGGAGACTTAGTAACTCTGTCAACTATCACCCAAATGGAGTCATGCTCTCTGCGAGTACGAGGTAAACCTGTAATGAAATCCATGTTTATCACTTCCCACTTCCATGTAGGAATGTTGATCTCTTGAGTCATACCCCCTAGTTTCTGATTTTCTACCTTCACTTGTTGACAATTAGGGAACTTAGCCACAAAATCTGCTATATCCCTCTTCATGCCATTCCACCAAAAGACTTCCCGAAGATCACGGTACATCTTAGTGGCACCTGGATGAATGGAATACTTGGAGTTATGGGCTTCTGCAAGAATCTACTGTCTCAACTCACCCACCTTAGGAACGTATAAATGACCTTGATAGCGAAGCACATCATCTCCCCCTTGGGAGAAAACCTCAACCATCTGTTGATAAACTGCACCCTTCAATTGAAGCAATATAGGATCACTGTCTTGTTTTTCCTTAACCTCCGCTACCAATGAAGATTCTGACCCATTCTGAATTGTTACACCAACATCTGATATGCTCATAAGGTGAACTCCTAGACGAGCAAGTCGATGAACATCTTTTGCTAGTTGTTTCCTTTCTTCCTCAACATGCGCTACACTACCCATAGATAGTCTGCTGAGAGCGTCTAGTACTATATTGTCCTTACCAGGATGGTAAAGCACATTCATATCATAGTCCTTGAGGAACTCAAGCCATCTCCTCTGGCAAAGATTCAACTCATTCTAGGTGAACACATACTAAAGGCGCTTATGGTCTGTGAACACATCTACGTGAACACCATACAAGTAATATCTCCAAATCTTTAGAGAAAACACTACTATTATAAGCTTGAGGTTATGAGTCGGATAGTTCTTCTCGTGCACCTTAAGCTGTCTAGAAGCATACACTATGACCTTACTTTGCTGCATCAATACACAACCTAGGTCGACTCCGGATGCATCACAATAGATCACATTAGAGTCTAAACCCTCTGGTAGAATTAAAATAGGAGTTGTATTCAACGTAGTTTTCAGTTATGTGAAGCTCTTCTCACACTCATTTGACCACTGAAAATTAACCTTTTGGAGTCAACTTAGTCAATGGAGAAGCTATGGATGAAAATCCTTCCACGAACCTTCTATAATAACCAGTCAAACTCAAGAAACTTCAGATATCTATAGGAGAGGTAGGTCTGGGCCATTGCTTCACTGCCTCTATTTTATAAGAATCCACTCAAATCCCTTCACTAGATACTATATGACCAAGGAAAGTAACAGATTGCAACAAAAACTCACATTTGCTAAACTTAGAGAATAACTGGCGACTTTGAGAGTTTGTAGAACAACCCTCAAATAAGTCGCATGTTCTTCCTCATTCCTAGAGTAAATGAGGATATCATCAATAAAGACGATAATGAACAAGTCCAAATACTGCTTGAACACCATGTTCATCAAATCCATGAAAGTTATAGGAGCATTAGTTAGTCCAAATGACATATTTACAAATTCATAATGACCATACCGAGTTCTAAAGGTTGTTTTCAGAATGTCACTATCTCTGACTCTAAGCTGATGATAATTGGATCTGAGGTCTATTTTTGAAAAAATGATTAGCACCCTGAAGTTGGTCGAACAAGTCATCAATCTTGGGGATAGGGTACTTATTCTTGTTTGTGACTTTGTTCAACTGCCGATTGTCAATGCACATCCTGAGAGAACCATCTTTCTTTTTCATGAACAACACTGGTGCACCCCATGGGGAAATACTGGGTCTGATGAAGCCCTTATCTAGAAGGTCTTTTGAGTGATCTTTCAGTTTCTTAAACTCAGCTAGAGCCATTCGGTAAAGAGGAATAGAAATAGAATGGGTATCCGGAAGGAGATCAATATTCCCTTTCGGGAGGAACTCTTGGAAGATCATCTCGAAACACTTTTGGGAACTCCCTTACTACTGGAACTAACTCTAAGAGTTGGGGTTTCAGAGCTTGAATCCTTAACTAGAACTAGATGATAGAGATAACCCTTAGAGATCATCTTCTTGGCCTTAAGGTAGGAAATGAATCGACCCATAGGCACTGAGCTACTACCCTTCCATTCTAAGATTGGCTCGTCTAGAAACTGGAAACAAACTATCCTAGTTCTACAATCGATCGAGGCATAATAGGAATGTAGTCAATCCATGCCTAGAATGAAATCGAAATCTACCATTTCTAACTCTACAAGATCTGCTGAGGTAACTTTTTGGGAGACTGTGACAGGGAAATTTTTGTATACCCGTCTAGCTATAACTGGGTCACCGATTGGAGTAGAAACTGAGAAGGGTTCGGAGAGAGTTTCTGGACTGACACCGAAGTTTACTACTATATAAGAAATTACAAAGGAAAAAGTATCCCCTGGACCTAACAAAGCATAAACATCTAAGTGAAAGACATGCAACGTACCAGTAACCACATCAGGAGAATCTTCCTGATCCTGGCGAGCCTAGAGAGCATACAACCTATTTTGGCGCTGACTGCCACCTGTAACAGATGTAGTAACCTGCTGAGTCAGGCGACCTACTAGTGCTTTTGAAGCTGTAGACTGGGCACTACTATTATTACCTCCCAGACCCTGTTTAGAAGAAGGGCAATCCCTCAATCTGTGACCAGTCTGACCACACCCAAAACATCCATCTCTCTCTGTAAGACACTTGCCCAGATGGTTCTTACCACATTTTGGACAACTTGGGTAGGTTCTAGTAATGGAAACACTTCTCTGGGACTTAGAGCCTGATGCCCTACCTTTTTTACCCTGTTGAGACCTTGAGGATGGTACACTAGCTGATGAGGGTACTGGAGCTAAAAATATCTGCTGAAACTACGAGTGATTTCCACTACCCGATTCTGCTAAGAATACTCATAGTTGCATGTCCTAGCCTTCTTATTATCCTTAGCTTGTTCCCTAAGCTTATCTCCCTCAACCTGCTGAGCATGAGTCATTAGCCTAGAGATGTTCATATCTTCCAGCAACATAGCATTTCTACACTCCGTTCTCACCAAGTATGATACCTCAAATAGAAATTTACTCATCTGAGCCCTGGAATTGGAAACCATGTATGGAGCATACTTGGAGAGCTGGGTGAACTTAAGTCTATACTCTTGGACTGTCATGGAACCTTGCCTTAAATTCATAAACTCTTGAGCTTTTGCCTCTGTCAACTCTCTTGGAAAGAACCTGTCCAAAAAAGCTCCAGTAAAACACTCCCAAGTCACAGGAGCTGCATTCTTAAGGATGTGGCTCACATATGGTCTGGGACTGGAGGAGTTGTGTTAGCATTGCGGGCATTGGCATTCCTTGGGTAAGATCTACAAGGAGATATGATCTGAAAACGCATAACGATGGATTAGAAAGAAGATCATACCCACGCATGATAAGAATATTAAAAAGGTGAAGTTTTTCCTAAAACACTTCGTAGCCTCCCCTAATAGGTGTGGCGCACTTCACACTCACGAAAGAAACTCTACTTAGTGCGGCTTTTCAAATATCCTAGGACTCTTGAACCTAGTACTCTGATACCAAGTTTGTCACACCCCGAGACTACCCCCAGGACGTGGACACAGGTTCTAGGATCACGAGTGACTCCAAGCTAACCCTGCTAGCATATCATAAGCATACTTAAAGATTTCCTGAATAATAGACATAATGTGCAGAATCTTAAAACATACCATAAAATGAAATGATGGGGAATACCCATTCTAAGTCTGAATTTATAAAACTAAATTTAATGACAAGTGAAAGATCAAGCTCAAACTAAAACTGAATCTAAACTATGTCTGAATAAAATCCTCTACTAATTAGAGATGTTGGGACATGCCCCAGCTAACTCTAGCAACACTGAAACTGAAAGACTGAAACTAGAAAGATAACATGTCAATCATCCTCGAAGAATGAGGACTCACCATTGATGCTGCTGAACTGGAGATCGAGGACCAATCTATGCAAGATCTGAATGCTGAGGACCTAAACCTACATCACGAGAAGATATAGCTCAGCGTATGCTTCAGTACTTGAAAGGTACTGAGCAATCAGGATAGGATAAAGTTGAATAAAATATATAACTGAACAAAGCGATAAAGCAATGATATAATCTGAACATGATAGAAATACTTAAACATACTGAATATTGAGCTAACTACATGCAATGACCAAGTACATGACATGATGAGACTGAATGTTGAACTATAACTGATAACTTCGTCAATGCACTAGAATCTGGCTATGGGGGCTACTATTAACCAACATAAGACCATGAGAGCTATCTATGGAGTCCGATGTATTGCCCCATCGAGAGGAGCCAATATACCTTGCCAAGGGTATAAAGGCATGACAGGTGTGACCACTAAATATGTTTTCCACAGAGGGGACTTATCCTACGGGGGCACGTAGTTCTGGGACTATGAGGGTGACTGACTCTTAGTCCACTCGGTATTAAGCCTACTCCCAATTGATTATATAAATAACACATTATGACTAAATTGTTGTAATACTGAATAGCTCGTAATACTGACATGCTAACTGAAAATGCAACATTAATATAATGATAATGAAACATTCTTAACTGAGGCATGTATATCTGAATAAATTGACCTAGCAAAAAGAAATTGCAATAGTTAGATGAATCAATGTCTTACAGTAAAAGATTAAGTGTCATGAAATAAGAGGAAGAAAACTTTGAGGAATGAAACACACGTCATAAGAAGTTTAATTAATGTATTTGAATTTGACTCCCCTATAGTGGAAAAACCCTATAAATATAGTGGTAGAAATAGAAGACTTATTTACTAAAGAACCAAAAGTAATGAATTCAACCATTCCAGCAACGTTATGTGTTTTGGACTGAGAGGTGCAAGACTTGTTATGTTGCATTGCAATTGAAATCAATTTTTTTGTTTATATGAAGAAGCCTGTAGAAAGGGACAAAAGAGAAGATCAATTTTCAATCATCCTTGCTAAAAAAATTAACATAGTTCAAAAAAGTCACAAAAATAACAAAAAGAAATTGCAATAGTTACAGGAATCACTATGACTTACAGTAAAGATTAAGCTTCATGAAATATGAGGAAGAAAAATTGAGGAATGAAACACACTTCATAAGATGCCTAATTAATGTATTTGAATTTGACATCTCTATAGCGGAAAAAAACCTACAAATAATAGTGGCAGGAATAGAAGTTTTGTTTATTAAAGAACAAATTGTAATGAATTCAATCATTCTAGCAGTGTTATGAGTAGTGGACTGAGAGGTGCGCCGCATTGCAATTGAAAAAAAAATTCTTTGTTTATACTTTCTTCTTTTGGTGTCTTGGAATCAAGTGTTGTATTTTAAAAGGTGTGAATGAAAAATGAAGAGTTGTGACTTTTGTGAAGAGTTGTGACTTTTATGAAAAGTTGTGACTGTTGTGAAAAGTCGTGACTTTTGTGAAGAGTTGTGACTTTTATGAAGATTCTGACTTTTTAAAAAAATTGTGACATTTTCGTAAGGTTATGAATTTTAAGAAGGGTTAAATAAGAATCGTGGTAAAATAATGAATGGGAGAAGCGATTGTTGAAGACTAAAGAGGTGTTCCTATTGCAGAGCGGAAGGACTGTTTTGTAAATAAATAAATAAAAAGAGAATCCTTACTTTTGATTATTTAGTAACGAACATTAAAAATATAAAGAAAAATGATAATTATAACATCTTATCATTTATCCCTCAATCATCATCTTTAATTTGATTTTATAATTTATCCTTTTTCTTCCGGAAAGTGTTACTATTTGACATTTTTGGGGAATAAAATGAGCATCAACCTCATATATTAAATTTTCTAATAAATAAATAATCATTGGTGAAGGGATAAATAAATTTTAGAAGGTTGAAAAAAGTGAAAAAAAAATAATCTAATTCTACCGTAGAGATATTAAATTTTCAAATAAATAAAAAATCATTGGTGAAGGGATAAATAAATTTTAGAAGGTTGAAAAAAGTGAAAAAAATATTCTAATACTATCATGTATAAAGTTCAGCCCTACCTTTTGCTTTACATATATCATTTTAAAGTTCCACATTTAATCATATTGGACAACAATTAAACTTATTATATATACTTGAATCGGATAAATATTACACAAAACTATTCAGTTTGTTTGGTTTTAAAAAAAACAAAATCAACATGTTGAAGTGGTGGAGTGCAATTTGAAACTACACTTCTATTCCAATCGCAGTGTCGAGAAACACACTATTACTTCAAGAAAAGTATTAACAACTTGCAGTAAACTTCAGAATTTGTCCATACTTCATATTGAATATTAGCAATGTTACGATCCAGACCGTCGTGATTGGCACCCAGACTAATCTCTGGTGGGAGAACCACTACTACAACCCAAACCAAGCAACTAAACCAAAACTAAGGCATTAACTATATTAAAACAGAAATAATAGCTAAACTGAAGTTCCCTAAACTTCAACAAAAATCTAACAACTAACAATGCGGAAGAAATAACCTAGAACCTGAAAGTCAATGTACCAAAACATCTAAAGTTCAACAAATCTAAACAAGAAGGGATACAACTCATACTAATGAACTAACTAAAACAAATGTCTAAGTCTGGAAATGGTGGACTTAAACCAGAACGTGAAGCATCACAATAAACAGTAAAATATTTACCTTCAATCGGTAATGCTAGAATAGGTGCGGTGGTCAAAAGAGTCTTGAGCTTTTGAAGGCTTTCCTCACATTTTTCAGTCCATTCAAATGGTATCTCCTTTTTGGTCAAATTAGTTAAGTGCGTGGCGATAGAAGCAAAGTTCTTCACAAATCAACGATAATAGCTAGCGAGCCCCACAAGACTCCTAACTTCCATCACAGAACTAAGCCTAACCCAATTATTTTTCGACTCAATCTTTTGGGGATCTACCATTACCCCTTCTTTTGAAACTACATGCCCCAAAAATGCAACTGATTTCAACCATAATTCACACTTACAAAATTTAGCATATAGCTTTTATTTGTGAATTTTTGGCATTAATTTTATATTTTTTCATATTTTTTCTATTTTTTATTAATCAATTACTCATTTCCAGAATTTACCGAAAAAAATAAAAATTTAAATAAAATTGTTGAAAACGGGTCGGGTAGTTTATTTAAAAGGGGGGTTGATTTATGGATTGGATTAGATGTTTATGGGTTTGAATTTTTTAGGGGCATAATTGATCCCTTTCCATTTTCATATAAATATCATGTGGTAAAGTCAAAATGACATGGCCATTCCATGTGGCATTTAAAGAAATGGAAAATGAGCTGGATATATCTAGCAGGCCAACTAACGCCCATAAGGGCATATCTAGACGAAAAGTTGGACGGCAAGGGCACGAGTGAGCCAAACTTTAAACAGAGGGTATATCTAGGCCTTTTGGAATAGTTTAGGGGCATATTTGACCCTTTACCGTTGATATTATTATATCATTTTTCGATCAGTCCCAACTTTTAAAAATCAAGTGTTATCATTACGTGACACGTGTTAATTTAATTTAAAATATAATTTTTCTTCATTTTAAGTTTTTCTTTATTTCTTTATTTTTATTTTTTATTTTTTGTCTCTCTTACTTTTTGACTTTTTTATTTTGATTACTTTAATTTTGATTTCATCTTAAAATTTACTTTAGCTTCCACTCCACTCTATACACCCCTACTTTCAAGCTTACCCCCTCCCTCCGTTTTATTTCTTTCTTTATTTCTTCTTCTTCACCTCTCACTCTCACCACATCCTCCACGTCAAGCTGAGTTCCTCTCTTGTTTTCTTTCTTTTCTTTTTCTTCTTCTTCTTTAGCAAAATTCCATTCTTTCAATGATTCTTTTAGGGAAAATGGTCTGAAATATATTCAAACTTTAACCGAAATTACTGTAACAGTCCCAAACTTTGGGCAGTATCTATTACGCCCATAAATTATTTAATAGTGTATTTTAAAGATATATAAGTGTCCAGCTGGACAAGTTATTATTTATAATGATACAATATTTATGATGTTCACGTGGGTACTTATATATCTTTAAAATACACTATTAAATAGTGCAGGGGTAATACATCCTGCCCAAAGTTTGGGATTGTACAACAATTTTGATAAAAATTCAGATATATTTCGAACCCTTTTCCCTTTTTTAAAAAACAAAATCATACTATTTTCTAGACTTTGTTGAGTTATTGATAACAAAATTAATTATTTTTCTAAGAAAATTTAAAACTTTGAAGGTATCATCAATTAATTTATCTCCTTTTCATATAACTTCAAAATTAGAAATGATAATTTCGAAAGAATCAAGAATTTTTTCAAAAATTAAAAAAGTTTGATTGAAATTCGGATAAAAAGGTTAAATAATACCTCCTAATTATCTTGAGATCTAATGATTTTATCACATTGTTTGAAATGTAAAAAAATATTTGGATAAAGTTTTAAATTAAAGAGAGTTATACTAATCTATATATCTATATAAAGCTAAATATGAAAACAGTGATGTGACACTCTCTAAGGGATGGAATCATATTTATACTTTTTGTGGATTTTCTTTTTTTTTTGGCTTTTTTCTAATTTTAAAAGACATAATTCACTTTACAATATTTAGAGAACATTAAAGATAGATAACTAGTCATATTTAATTCATTTCATCATCAATGCTATTAATTCACAATTATTAAATTTCTCATGCATCTTAATACAATGTTCTTTCACTAAACAAATTTTATTTAAATATTGGTTAATATTAAAAAAAAAATACCCACTTCTAGAATTTAAGGAACGTTTCATTTTCCCTTTTCTATTTTCATTTCGATTAGTTTTCGTCCTCCTCAGTCACTCCTCCCTTACTCTTTTTACTCTTTTCTTTTGTATCTCTAAAAATCAATCAATTAAAATTATATGATATAAAGATATATTTTTTATCTCCTTTATTTGGATTTTTTTGCCATTATCTATTTTTAAGTTTCATATTCAAAACTCATACTTATTAAGCTTCTATTCTTAATAATATCATTAATTCCATCATTTTTAAGTTTACATTTCATAACCCCGATATTCTTCCATTTTTTTCCTTTATATTTTTTGTTTCATGAGACTCCAACTCAATGTTGTTCTTTTTTATTTCATTGTTCTTTATATTGGTATTATTATAGAATCAAATTCACGATTTAGCATTACTCGATGAACAAGGCTCTTGGCATAACTCGATGTAGAAGACTCTTGAACGTTGATTAGTTTGTTAGACTCTTGATTGTTGATTAACTTGTCAAAAGAGGTATCGGACAAGAGTTCAAAAATATGTGCAATGATTCTGTATTTCTATTTTCATCTATTTCTTATGATTTTTAAGATCTTAAGAAGATGTGTGTGTTGTGTATTCTCTCCATGTAACTTCTATAGTATGAGTTTTTTTAGCTATAGTAACTTTGTCGGAAATATACTAACTACTAACCAAACCTCAAACAATAGTATTGATAGTTTAAAAGGAATATATATATATAAGCAAATTTTTTTTTTTTTTAATATCAAGAATTATTAGTAAGTAAAATAAAGTAAATAAAATAATGAAAAATACAAAACAAGTACTATACTAGAGCCTAGAGGATACAGATAAAATTACCAATAAAAATATTTATTTAGCTAATGGGACAATGAAAGAATAAAATATCAAAAACAAAATGAAATAGAAGAAAGACCGTTTGATGAAAGCAGTTTTTTTTCACCAAATACATATATTTAAACTATATTAAATTTAAAAATAATGTATCAACCTCATAATATGAATTTTTTTTTAAAAATATTCTTTTCATTTTAAAAAACTCTAAGTAATAAAAATATACAATTCATTTAAGCTCCATCTACTAAAATATCTAATTGTGATCATCTTATTATAGTTTCTTTTAATTATTTTTCTTTCTCGATTAAATTATAGACAAATTATATATATAGAGAGAGAAAAAATTATGTATATATACCTGTGCACATAGAAAGTTCAGCCCTAGAAAATCAAATTATTCTTAATAAAGATAAAGAGACTAGTTTCATCGATGTAAGAAATATCTTTATAAAGTAAATATTACATGATTTAAAATTACAAAAAATCGTAAAATACAAGTACTAATAATAAATTGAATTATGACTACTGGTAAAAAAAAAAAAATTAGCACTCAGTATTTTTAAAATGTATTTAATAAATTTAAAGATGTAATTTATAATCACGCGAAACGCGGTCAAGTTTACTAGTAGTAGTAAAAGAAGAAGGATGAAATTGTGGTAAAAAAATGTGGCATTGAAAGTGAGGAGTTTTAATGGAGATGATAATAAATTTTTGAAGAAGAAAGAAGAAAGAAAGAGAAAAAATAATAAGGGAAAAAAGCTAAAATAATAAGAAAAATAAGAAATTATATTTTATAACAAAATACTTGTAAAAATAAAATTATATTCATTATTTTAGGTTGCTCGCGTTCTTTAGAGGAGTGCATACACTCTCTATGCCATGTGAACAAAAAATTATATAATAATATCAGTTTAAGATTGTTTAGGGGGTAATAGGACGCTTGTATAGTTAAGGTGTCTTTTTATAAATTTGGAATAACTTCAGATGTCACTTTATGTCTTTTCTCTTATTGTGGTTAATTATTTGGATAGATTGCATTGATTTGGGAGCACAACGAAAGGGAAAGGCTTAAGTCCCGAAGTGATTGTTCGATTAATTGAGACAAGCGGATTCCTTGTTAAGTTTATAGAATCATGAATTTTCTTGTGGTATGTGTTAAGGAATAATGAGAGTTGGTGATTAGTTGACTTGTTCATATTAAATGATCTGTATGAACAAAAAGGGGTAGTAAAAGGTAACTTGATTGTATATTAATGTGTGATGCATTGGGAATAACATGAAAGGTTTATTGATTCATTGTTGATGTTGTATCACGATTGTGTTATTGTGAATTGTGCATTGGTATGAAAATGGTCATCTTCTTGTTATTTGCGAACATTTCATTTGCATTGGTTCCGAGAAATGGTTGTGACAAGTATTATATGAATTGAGGAAAGATAAAAAATTAAAGAGGATGTACCATTTCGAGGGACATGTCGCACCATGACGGATATTATATTTCAAGGAACGTGTCGTGCATCGCGATGGATATTATGATTTGAGGGATATCTCGTACGGCATGATGGATTCTATTATTGAGAGTTGTGTCGACGGATGCATGGACAAATATGTCCCCCATAGGTCCTAGACTGAGAGATAGCGAGTGTGTATCAATAGTCAGACATGTATCACCATACTTGGCATTGCATATCTTTTTCGTTTGTGTCACACCCCAATCCTACACCCTGGACGTAACTAGCACTCAAAAATCATTGATGGTTCCCAAGCGAACCCTTGGCCTAGCACATTATTCAGCGGAAGACTTACTCAAGCAAAATGAAAACTCATAATGCAAAAATAACTTTAAAAACTTAATTTAAACTTTACATCAATAATCGTCTGATAATAATTTAACAGGCTTTAGTTAAATGTCTCATAGACTCAAAACATTACAACAACAAAGGAAATAATAATAGATTCTTCGACCTTCAAACTATCTATGAAGCCTCTACTATTACAGAAGGATTATCGGGACAAGACCCACGACATCCTAACAAACTGAAGGAAAAAGCGGAACCCTCCGGAAGCAAGGAGGCTCACCAAAGCTAACTGGAACTGCAAGTGGAATCAACAGAGCATCTGTTGATGACCCTGAATACCTGTATCTGTCTCATAAAAGATGTAGGCCAAAAGGTGTCAATACATGGAATGTACGAGCATGTAAGGGGAATTCTAAAGCATAAACATAAGCTTGAACTGATAGAAAACAAACATACTTACCTCTTCTCAAACTCACTCAACTCCACTCAAACTCCACTCAAGGATATGATACTCAACTCAAGAATAAGATACTCAACTCAAAGGTAAGATACTCAACTCGAAGATAGTCAACTCAAAGAAACTCAACTCAATATACTTTGTAACGACCTGTTCCCGTCATTATAGAAAAGCCAACGGGGAAAAATATTGGGTCGGAAAACTTTTTGGTAGTAACTTGAAATTTCCTAGCCTAGTCTAGATGAAATCGGAGTTAGTGAGTTCTAGGAAGATCTGGTAGCAAATGAGAGATCTAATTATGAATTTGATTACATGAATGGATATCTAAGACGTTAAGGAACCCGTATGACTTTACGAAATCAATTCGGGCTAGTAGAACACCTGAAACTAATCTTAGCGTGAACAGGTAGTTTATGAGCATCATGGGATAAAGATGTGTTGTAAAATGGGGGTTTGAAACTCTTAAATCGGCTCATTGTTTCCGTCCAAGCTGCCAGGGCGGGGACGCTGTGGCGGGATGGGGGCAGACATAGCGGGCCAGTTGCGAATTAAGTCGGATATAAACCCCAAAAACATCATTATTTTGTAAACTTCATTCTTAAGAGTTAGGAGGCAAACCAGGGTAACTTCTTGACAATTTTTCACAATTTAACTCCTTAAATCCATTTTTCAATCCGTAGAATGTAAATTCATGGGTAATTATTATTAGGAAAGGGTTTTAAAACAGTTGGGATGGTGGGAAAAAGACTTAGTTGCATATTAGGATCATGGGTTTGGCCTAGGGTTGATAGTGTTGATTGTAATCCGGGTAATTAGGCCTCGTTTATTGATTCTCGCGTTATATTGAATGTTTGTAGACTAAGAACAAGCGGAAAGAATCTCGAAAGGGAAGAATCAAGTTTCTTAGGAGGGTTCAAGCTTTGTTCGAGGTAGGTGATGGTTGTGATTTCATGTTTGTGTGATGTATGTTAGTAATTACTTCACTATAATGCATGTATGTATCTGAATGTTGCACTATAGATCACACTAATTGTAAATGAGTATGAATGAATGATTGCATGCCATGAACCAACACTTGATATATACATTGTGATTGTAATTATGGCTTGTTGAATGGATTGGGTGTTACATTCCAACACACTAACTTGGATCAAGTGACACGTTCCAACGCTTATATGGGATCGCGTGTCACGTATGGCACACTAATTGGGATCGGGTATCACGTTCCGGTACACTAACAGTTTGGGTATCGGTTCCATCAGAGGACCATTGAATTGTCATATAGATGTATTACTGAGAATATGGAATTGTACATTGATCCTGAAATGATGACTGATGTTGTATATGTTTGGTATATGCCTTTTTATTATGTTGTGGTTACTTGTATATGTTTCACTTACTGGAATAGCCACGTGATCCTATCAGTACACTTTGGTTATGTACTAATACTGCACTTGCTCTTTCCTCAACAAGGCATCTTCAGGCGGCTACTGACAGACCACGTTTAGAAGATCAGTGATCGATTCGAATTCAAGGATGACCTAGTTCTTCCAGGCTACCATGAGTTCTCCTTTTACTCAATCCATCTTATTTGGACTTAGAATAGTACTTTAGATATTTTTGCATGTTTTATTGGATTGTACCCGTTTTCTTTAGACTTATGGTTCCTTGTTAGAGTTTTGGTACATTGACTTTCAGGTTCTAAGGGATAATTTCCGCAATGTTTTGTTAGTCGTTGTTAGACTTTTGGAGTTTATGGGAACTCTATTTGATTCTTGCATTTAAACCTGCTTCCGTATCTTTAAATTCCTAGATTTTTGGGTTAGCTAATTAGTATTAATGGTTCTCCCACCGGAGGGTTAGTGCAGGTGCCAATCAAGATGGTCTGGGTCGTGACAAAGTTGGTATCAGATCCCTAGGTTCGTTAATCTCGATGTACCAAAATGAGTCTAGTAGAGTCTTGCGGAACAGTACGGAGACATCTGTACTTTTGTTCGAGAGGCTATTGGACTTTAGGAAATCTCTATGTTTTCTTTTGTCTCATTTCATGCTATAACTTGGTTCCAATTGGTACTGGTGATCCAAATTGGTATCCAACCACCTTCACTCTTCTATCCGCAGATGGTTAACACTAGGTTCAACGGCGTCATGCCCGTAGCTCCCGTCAATGCGCCAGCTGAGGAATCCGTAGCAAAAGGGTCACGGTCAAGGCAAGGGTAGAGGAAGAGAAAGGGGCAGAGGCCGAGGAAGGGTAGCGCCTAGGGATGGAGCACCGGTTGAGAATGCTCCCAAGATTCTTTATACGCATCATGAAAAGATAGAGGAGAATGTAGAGGTTGAGAATGAGGAGAATGTCGGACAAGAGGACGAGGTGCAGGCTGAGACTACAGGTATTCCTCTCTTAGACCCAATGTTAGCTCAACAGATTATGCCGTTCCAGAAAGTATTGGTTGGTCCTGGAGTTCTCCTCATAGTTTAAGCAACTCAAGCTCCCTCCAATCCCCCTATTGTTATCACTGTCCCCAAGATGGGTGGAACTATAGATACTGATGCTTTCTTCTGTCCTTTGTTGGGTCTGGTTATGACTGGTAATGAAAACGAGATGTTGACTAAGTTCTTGAAATTGAAATCGCATGTGTTTCATGGTTCCGAGAGTGAGGACGCCTATGAGTTCATTCTAGATTGTTATGAGAGGCTTCATAAGTTGGGAATTGTCCATTAGCATGGAGTAAAGTTTGTGACTTTTCAACTTCAAGGTGAGGCTAAGTGATACGCTCAAATTACACCTCCTTACAGAAGTATAAGTGATCGTTATCAAGTAAAGAACCCAACTTGTAGGTTGGGATCGATTCCACGAGGAAAATGGTTTAGACTTTACTTTAACCAACAATTATATTCAATTAGTCAAATTATTTCCAAAAACAGGTAATTAAAGGAGGGGTTGTGCTTGTGTGAAACAAATAGTAAGAACTTAATAAGTAATCAGTAATCAAACTCAACTTTGGTTGTTATCAAGATAAGAGAAATAACTAGGGTATACGTGTTCCCCACAATCTCATAACGCAGTAATCCTAGTAACAACAATCCTTTTCTAGTGTATTACATGCAAAGTGATAAGTTAGGTATCTCTAAATCCTTGGTCCGGCATCTGGAGAATTTCACCCCGCACCTTGGTCCGGCTACGTGTGTATAATTTACTAACCCTTACCTTTACCTCATATTAGACATCAT